>NC_133813.1:8500610-8623110 GCF_043250625.1 Sebastes fasciatus
GAAATTTCAGTTTGATATAAAGTCAGAGCATTAAATGAAAATAACTGTTACAAAATTACACATAAGTTTGTATATCAAACAATAAAACATTGTTATATATAAGTTTTGCAGCTGAGTGCAATTTGCCCTGATTGCAATTATCCACGTGGCAAAGTATAAATGTTGCCTTTGCGCCAAGAAAATAGTAGGCAGAACAATGGCAGAGAGAAAAATAAAAGTAACATTTTCAGTCCACGAGCTACAGGTCCTAACCGACGAGGTGCAGAGGGGTTCCTCAAAACCTCAGAATAGGAATTTAAAAGTGACAAAGCAAAACTGTAGTTAGGATTTACTACCCCAGTCTCTCAGAGCACTTCAATTACAGAACTTTTGCCCAATGATGCCAAACCACGATCTACTCCTAAACCTAACTAGGTAGTTTTTTTTTGCCTAATCTTAACCAAGTCGATATTTTCCAGAGCCTAACTAAGCAGTTTTCTTGTCTAAGTCTAACCAAGTTGATCTTTTCCTAAACCTAAGTAGTTTTGTTGCCTAATCCTAACCAAGTCAATCTTTTCCTAAACCTAACTAAGTAGTTTTGTTGCCTAATCCTAACCAAGTCAATATTTTCCTAAACCTAACTTAAGTAGTTTTGTTGCCTAATCCTAACCAAGTCAATATTTTCCTAAACCTAACTAAGTAGTTTTGTTGCCTAATCCTAACCAAGTCGATCTTTTCCTAAACCTAACTTAAGTAGTTTTGTTGCCTAATCCTAACCAAGTCGATCTTTTCCTAAATCTAACTAAGTAGTTTTGTTGCCTAATCCTAACCAAGTCGATCTTTTCCTAAACCTAACTAAGTAGTTTTGTTGCCTAATCCTAACCAAGTCGATCTTTTCCTAAACCTAACTAAGTAGTTTTGTTGCCTAATCCTAACCAAGTCGATCTTTTCCTAAACATAACTAAGTAGTTTTGTTGCCTAATCCTAACCAAATCGATCTTTTCCTAACCTAACTAAGTATTTTTTCTTGCCTAAACACAATCTAAAGTTGTTTTCTGCGAAGATGGAAGTTTATTTTGAAAAGCCTGTATGCATGTAATGAGCCGAAATTAACACATGTTGCTGGACATTCGTATGAAAGCAAACGAAAAAGGAGGAATAACTTTTTGTAAGATATCATTGTATGAGAATATATTGCAATTGATGCTAAGGCAAAGTGTACAGCTTTATATTTCTGATACACGCAATTGAACCTATATGATGTAGTTGATGTATTCAGTTATGTTTTTGACTTGCCTGATAACCTTTTGTTGGTTTTGTGGTTCTGAATTCTTTGCAATCCACATATAGACAGTGAAACTCGGAGGCGGCCTGTTTAGCTTCAGTTACATGGTTGTTTTCAGAGAAGAAGGGGGTTTCAGGGCGTCCCAGGGGTCCCTCACATGTTTCCAAGGGACTTGCAGATAAAATGAGGAACAACTTCAATGGAAAGCGAGAAAAATGTTGTCGTATTTCACTACGGGTTTTAGTCCCTTCACTGTCAGCGCAGACAATAGGTACAGTAGAGGCGGTATATACCCACCTGATATTTTCACAAGTGTCTTTATGTATTTATATGTACCACATTATCTCTCTGATATATTTTTCAACTAATATTCACCCTCTTCTTTGAGCAATTTCTGTTTCTCTGCCTTTTGGTTCCTTACATTGATCTTTTTTTATCTGCTACAGAAAAATGTGTACAAGCCTGATGATTGTTTAAAACAGACGCTGCAAAAGTTAAAAAGTGTATCCACTCCTGAAATGTTGCCGTTGAAAAGGATAGAAGTGATGACGGGAGGATAGATGAGAGGAGTGAAAGGAAAGGAAAAAATGAAGGGAGGGTAGAGGGGAGGAGGAGCAGGAGGGAGGGATGAAGGGGAATGAAAAAATAGAAATGAGAGGAGGAAGTGTGGGATAGGAAAGGAGGAAGTAGAGAGGGAGAGAGACAGTTGTCACTGGGGGAAAAGAAGAGGAAACTGTCTCTCTCTCCGTCCCTCCATTAAATTCCACAAATGAAAGCGGTATTATCTTGAAATATTTAAAGGTTAGATGAATGTCGATAATGGATCTCGACAGCCATTAAGCTGTAATTGCTCTCTAATGTAGTTAGTGAAAGACATGGGATACAATTTTGCAGCAAACAGAGGGGGTGGTGATGGTGGGGGGGAGACGGAGAGAGAGAGAGAGAGAGAGAGAGAGAGAGAGAGAGAGAGAGAGGTTGGTTTCTATTTATCGATTTTAGTCACAGCCTCTGATTTGAACCAGAGCTGTTGTTCTCTGCATTAAGTCTTAATAAGGCAAAAACAGAGCATGATTAACTATTCAGAGAAGGAGGTGAGGAGGTTTGGGAGGTGAGAGACCAAGACAGACAATAAGAGAGAGAGAGGTTGACGTGAGAGAGCGGTGAGAGAGGCAAATAAAGACTTTGACAAAGACAGTCATTTAGAAGCACTGAGATTTTAACGAGATGCCACTTTTCACCCACCAAATCTACTATTTCAATAACTGCTTCTTCTTCATTCCCAAATTACGATTAGTTGTCACAAAACCTGTCCTGTTTCCCGGTCGTGTCTAGAAGGGAACCAGCAAATTGGGTAAACTTTCGTGAAATGGTTAAGGTTAGGCATTGACCTTGAATGGTTAAGGTTAGGCATTGATTTCAAATAGTTAAGGTTAGGCATTGACCTTGAATAGTTAAGGTTAGGCATTGGTTTCGACTACTTAAGGTTAGAACATAGATTTGTGTCAGTGTGAGCAGAGTGTGACCGTAAAATGTGAAATTTGACTGCTTCGTTTCAACCGATGTGTCTGCGATACGAGATGCGTTTACGGTCCATTGGAAAGCTTGGAATTTCTAGTTTCCAACGATACCAAACATGATATTGTAGAATTATGAGGAAATTATCTTGGATCTTTTGATCACAACTTTATTGTTAAAATACTTCGTAATAAGACATAGTTTGGAATACATACACTTGGTTTACAGATTTCTTTTCTAAACGGTATGGCGTGCATATGTTCTATAAATAGGTCATCTTCCATTGTAACTTTTTTGTAACTACGAAACAGGGTACGATCCGTTTAGATGTAGGGCTTAGGAGGTTAACGGGAGAATTCTTTGTATCATCTCCTACAAAGTGACCATTTGTTTTGATTTGTATTTTTTTTGCAGTCGAGGTCAAGTGAACCCGATTGACGTCGATATGTGACGCAGGTGTTCTGTATTTGGGCTTCCACTACACTATCTAGAATGTGCAGGTGCTTCACTGTTGAGGGTTTTTAAGGTTTGACCGATTGTAGTAGTGGATTGACAGTGGATTATGCTGCAGGAGTTGTAACTGCTGTAAAATTAAACCCACATTTCAAGCCTATAGGAGGTCAGTGTTTTCATAGTTTCCCAGTGAAATATTCCTTTGAATACACACTTATCAGCCGTGTGGTCCATCCAGGAGGAATTTGTAACATGAGGAGGCTCCTCGGGGTGTGAAGTGTACAGGTCAGAACGTGATTTCTGGATTTCAGTACCCTCAGCAGCTGGTATTTGAGTCGACGAACAACCTGTTCAACCTGCAGTGTTTCTGTCTGTGTGTTACAGGACAATGCAGAGAACTTTGATAACATAAGGATGTAATTATGAGATATAACTGACTTTTGACATGTCCCTGAATGCAGCGTTTGGTGTTGCTCTAATGGAAGTGAACACACTCTTCTTCTGCAGAAATCTGATCAAGTGTAGAGAGACTGATGGAATGTCTGCAGTGCCGTATCTCTCTCTGTGTGTGTCTGTGTATGTTGTGTTTCTTGCTCTGTGTGGGTGTGTTTTGCTGTTTCGTTCCGAGTGTGTCAGTGTGTGTGTGTCGGAGTGTGTCCCTGAAGCCTTGCACCCATGCAGACATGCTATCTCGTTAGCGGCTTCTCACTCCTTGTTTCCAGAAAAGGAGGTGCCATCCAGGTGGCAATCCCACGATGCACCTCTCCCCAGTCGGTGTTAACGGTCGCGGTTGGTAACAACCTCGTCGGGGGAGAAAACAGGGAATCTGCATTTTTACAGAGGGAGGGTTGTGCTCTTTCTCTCTTTCTCAGTGTCACCTTTCAATAATCACTCACAGATACTAATCAGTATTTAATCAGAAGTAATTATCATCTAAATGCTTGTCAGAATTTCCCAAAATACCAAATATAACAAGCTGATTATAATACATGAAAAAAAACAGCTTTATACTACAAAGACCTTTACAGATATAACAGCAGTTGCATGCAATAAGAAAATAAATGTGTATTTTGAAAAAATAAAAAAAGGAATGAGTGAGTATATGCACCAGACATAATTTTAATTTTACTGTGATGTTGCAGCGTTCTATATTTGACTATTTGACTCAGCAGGTTCAGTGAAGCGACACAACAAGCAGAAACAGGAAATAGAGACAACGTCATAAAGTCACATTTTCTTCCGGACATTGAAGTCACTAAGTGGAAATTTACACAACAGTGAGTTCCTGGTAAATGATGCAGGTGTGCAGCCCGTTCACAAGAAAAGGCGCATGAATGCCACGGTATTGCGCAGGGTGTTAACACACTTGTAAGTAATAATACGCTAATCAATAATACACAATAATATGCTTTTCTTGATTTCTGCATGTACGCCATGCATCCTGTACTGACTGCAATGTAAACACGTCCATGTATAAATGCTACAGTAAGAGTTAGTGACGTAGTATAAAAAGTGAAAAAGACCACTTATGGTGGGGGGGGGGGGGTGTGGGGTTTGGATGGGTCCAACAAACACCAGATAACCAGGAGACTGGTGTTCAAAACTGTTGACTGGTGTTTCATTTTGTAAGTTACGTTACTGACGTTTGCCACGTGTTTTCTGTAGTTGTGTTACGTTGTTTCCGTACTTGTTCCGTTTTCTTGCCTGAACCAAAGTGTATCTGTCTGGCTGTCCACGGCTAATCTCACATACCACTGGACCCATCAGTCTAATATTTTTCGTTCTCATTCATGACTGTATGCTCAAGGACCTCTCGTGGTTGCGGTGATTAACACTTTTTGAAATCCCTATTTTATTGGCTATTTTCTACTGTCACTACTGCTTCAGTAGCAAAATGCATTTCTGTCAATCGGCTCGGCGAAAAACAAGACTTAGTCTGTTGCAAGGCCACATTTAGGCCTTTGTTGTGGTACAAAAACTGACATCCAAAGAAAAGTTTAGTCTCATTTTGAACCAGAGCATCTGCAGATTAATTCAACAACTGATATGTTATGATCCACCAAAGTTAGGCACGATACGAGATGAATAAATCCCTATTTTTGTGGTCTAGACTGTAAGGGAGCCGGGAGGGCTTCAACTTGGTGTTGAAGAACTTGACTGTCCTGCACAGAACCCGAACTTCAACACCATTCAACACATTTGGGACTAACTACAACACCGACCGTGAGCCAAAACATCAGTGGAAAAGGTGGAAAAGCCTGAAACCAGAGGAGTGGAGGCTGTTAGAGCAGTGGATTAATACCTGTGGTTTTGGAACGAGATATTCAACAATCACTCATGGGTGTAACGTGTCTGGTGTCCACATACTTCTGGCCACATAGTGCATGAGAGGAGGCGGTGCAGATTCTCTCTCATTTCGTCTCTGTTGACAGACTTCTAAATAATTACTGGAAGAGAGAAACAGACAAACACATTAGTTTCAGTCTCACTTATAATCACTGCGTGTGTGCGTGTAGTCAAAATGAGCAGCGTTAGTACTTTGTTAACCACACTGAGTGAGTCTTACTCTCAGTTGTGTCTTTCTTCTGTGTCTTTATTCGCTGGTTTTCATCTTTGATCCGCGATAACAGTCCGCAGATATGAAAACTGACTCAACTAAATTAGTGCTGAAACAATATGCCCGTTAATCAATTAGTTAATAGACAGAAAATGAATTGGCAACTCTTGATAATTGATAAAATCAAAGGAAAAACATGTCAAACATTCTCTGGGTGCAGCTTCTCAAATGTGAGGATTTTTTCTATTTTATGTAGGGCTGGACGATTTTGAAAAAAAAATAAAATTAAATTAATGATATTTAATTTAAAATGGTATTTTGACACACATTTCCCCTTTAACAAATATTTTCTTCCTCATCCTGCGATTTGAAAAGTACAGTAGGCCATATTGCAATTTCCTCTTTCCAGGCTCTGGACTGTTTAACGGACAAAACACAACATTTGAAAAGCTGACATAGTGATGGGCAACATTTTATTGACTAAATGATTAATCAAAGAAGCCCTAGTCTGAATGCTCTGCTTTTTAATTTAATCGTACAGTACCCCCAAACCTGCCTCCTCTCAGTCTGTCTGTAGTACAGATGGCAGGCGGGCGGCCGGTGACCTGCTGGTAGATAAACTGTTCTGTAACTGGAAGGTCGCAAGCTTGATCCCTGGCTCGCCCACAGTGTCCATCAACGTCCATCCGTCTTCTTTCTGTCAGAGTGTCCTTGAGCAACACGCTGAACCGTCACCTGCTCTGGTATTACAGGTTAGGATTTAGTGATGGACAATATGAGGGAATAACAAGCAAATAGCTCATAAGTAAAATACTGGATTGAGGCAAAGAACGGCATGCTGTTGTGGCATTTCCTCCGCCGAGTCCATCGTTTTCTTTATCAAGACCCAGCGTGTTGGATTTCATGTATAATTGACCCTTCGCTAAGTCCCGTCCCTTGATTGAGACTGGCCAATCATAGCGTGGCATCGTCCAACATCAACATGTTATTGCCATTGTAAGCATGTTAGCTGATGTTAACATTTAGCTCAAAGTACTGCTGTGCATAAGTACAGCCTCACAGAGCTGTTAGCGTGGCTGTAGACTTGTTTGTGTCCTTTCTCTTTTCTTAAGTAACCTGCCTTTAACCTTATGGATAGCAGGAAGCCGCTGAGCATCAGACTGTCTGCATCAGAAGGGAAAAAAAGTGAATTGAAGGAGGAAACAGTGTGAATCAGCTGCTGGGAACGTTCTGGGCGTGCATGTTGTAGCTTGTTTCTTTCTTCACAGAGTGACTGTGCGACTGATTTCTCAGTAAATGGCTGCTGCCAACACTGTTGCTTTCAGTGGTCATCTGTTATTAGCGGGTTGAACCAGAGCTGATGGAATTCACCTGAACCCCGCTCTCACTTCCCCATCACCGCCACAAACCAACTGCTACATAACTAATGCACAGGGCTCTTCCTGTACAGGTGCATGTGGTGTGTGTGTGTGTGTGTGTGTGTGTGTGTGTGTGTGTGTGTGTGTGTGTGTGTGTGTGTGTGTGTGTGTGTGTGTGTGTGTGTGTGTGTGTGTGTGTGTGTGTGTGTGTGTGTGTGCGCGCATGGGCGGCTATTTTTAATCCCATCCCAACCGCAAAGATTCATGACACCCAAATTTATCATGTCAGGCTGTGGTAGCCGCTGCAGCAGCAGCAGCACATTTTTCTGCACTTTCCAGCCCAGAGTCTCACTTCTTTTTTCAGTCTGAGATGAAATAATCAGGGAAATTCATTTTGTTTTTCAACCATCAGAAGGTGTAGTGGATGTAGCGGAGATGTAGGATGAATTATTTAATGACTCGTGCTGTTTGGTAGCAGTATGTACAGCAGTGAGTAAATCCAGGGTAACTTTTGAAGCTGAAAAAACATGTAGTGTAGAAAACACACAGCGCACACATAGTGTAAAACCAAATCAGTAAAAACAAGGTAAATATGGCTGTATTTCTCACGGCCCTTGGCTTTGGAATCACTTAATTTTCGTCAAAGAAATCTATATTTGGGCTTAAAACTACTACGTTTGTACAGTGAAAATTGACACTGCACTCTGTGAACACGGGACACGAACGAACAGGGAACAGGAACAGCGGTCTCCTGGATGAAAGCCATGTGTTTGTTGGACACCTCCATTTACCCTCCCGCCCGCCTGGTGTGTGTCTTTTTGCTCTTTAAACGACGTCACCACACTCCCGGCGTACATTTCTTGGAGCATTTGCTGTTACCGCGGATAGGTTTACATTATAGTTAATGGAACGCCTGGTGCGTTTCATACCGGCGCTTAAATAACCTAATATAATATACAGTATATTATGATATTACCTCCCCTTCTCTAGACTCCTCCCCTGTGCATTAACAGGTGAATATGCGCCCCCTACTACCTGGTCTCACAGAATTGACAGGCTTGATTTGGATATTTGGAACAAGTGATTAAAATACAGGAATGTGTACCAATAAAGACAGCAATTAATGTCCATTTATATACCTGGGCATCTTATTGTGCTGTACTGCACATGGGTTCTTCAGGTAATAATAGTCATTTAAAGTCCTACTCTGCTGAAATATGGGATGTAGATTTTTGAGTCACTGGAGAATAACTTTCTAAATACACAAGTAGTCATGAAAATCATCGCAGTTCTAGAAATAACACATGTTATGTATGATGTAAATAATCCATGTTGATGGAAAACTGCAGCACTTCAAGTTTGTCATTCAGTTTCAAACCAAGATAAATGAGGCTAAAACATGAATGAAGATGCGCTGCCATGTAGTGAGTAATTAAATCTTAAAATCAACTCCAGAACAGAGGTTTCAGCTTGTAAAGGTGTCCTGCTTTCCTTTGAAACCAGATCCTCTTTAGATTTCTCTCTGCCGCTTGTTAGTTGTCACCTTTTCGAGCTGCTGATTTCTTATTTTGGAGTGAACCTCGCCGTTTCCTCGACGGTATCAGCAGGAGGGTGCGCGACTGGAGGAACGAGAGCAGAGGAAGAGCTGATAGGAGTCGAACCCCTCTGGCTCGGCGCTCAGTCATGTTTACACTTGACGACAGGACGCCATGAAAGAGCGAGGAGAGGCGGAAGATAAAAGGGAAGAAGAAAGAAAGTAAAGAGAGGCAGGGAGAGATGAAGGGGAGAAAGAGGGGGAGGAGCAGCGGGAGGAGGAGGCAGGGAGGTGAAGGAGAGGGGAGAAGAAAGGCAAGAGGAGGAATAAAAGAAGGGAAGGTTGTTTTTAGTGTTAATGAAATCAGATAAGGGTGTGATCCAGGATGGACAGTTTCAGTGTGACGCTCAGATGACAAATTTAACCTTAAAGCCTCATGCTAAAGTTTCATTAGAGGCCTCAGGTAAACCAAACCTGTTAGCCTTCATTATATACAATACATACAGTACATGACAGAAACTGAGTCGTGTTCCAGCCCAGTCGCACAGCAGTTTGTGAAATAGGTACAAAATGTAATGTATTGATTCATGTACATAGATGGTCAGAATGAAATCAATTTGCATCACAAAAAAGGGGAATTTGTGTCTATGTACATGAATCAAATAGATTACATTTTAAACAGTTCATCTGCAAACCTTGAAATTACTCAATCATAGTATATTTTGACTTTCATTTCGTCATTCTTGGGTCCCAAGCTGTTTGCTATTTATTGTTGTTTATTGTGAAAGTAATAGTAGCCTTCCGATCTTCTCATCTCACTTTCGGAAAGAAAGCGAATAGGTGTACTTGAACCATTCTAAGTTTAACTTACGGTTGATTTGATTTAGGGTCAATGCTCCATGACGCAGGTTTAAGTTCATTCATCACAGATTTGATGCACCCACCCAGTAAGCATAGTCTACTGAGTGACCCAAATAAAGTGGCAAGCAGGTGATTCTGGTAAAAAAAAAAGAGCAACCATGTCTGCAAAAATGTCTGAAGCATTATGGGAATGCAAGTGATGCTCCAAAGAGGAAAGAAAGGTCAAATTTGAATAAACAAATATAAGAAGTTTGATCCTTTTTCTTGGCATTGTCGTCAGTATGGGAGGGGGAGATGAATCAGGTAAGAGGGGGGATCCACAGTGAAACTCTGTGCCCAGTAGGTGAATTATGGTAAAGATATGTGGAAAAGAGCAGCAGTGTTTTCCAAAAGTGCTGCAGCATTATGGGAATGCAAGTGATGCTCCAAAGAGGAAAGAGAGGTCAAATTGGAATACACAAATATAAGAAGTTTGATCCTTTTTCTCGGCATTGTCGTCATCAGTAAGGGCAGAGGAGATGAGACGGATAGGAGTGAGGATCCACCTGCTTCTGTGTTAATACAAGGAGGGATGGAGGGAGGAATTAGCCACTTACCCACTGCTGATGGGAGAAAAGAGAGGGAAAAAGAAGAAAACAAGATGGAGCGCTGTTTTTTATTTTCCCCGCTAATTAAAAGCAGATGTCAAGGTACAATTCTCTGAGCTTGTTTAACGCAGCACAACTGTTTCCTGATTTACTTTCTAGGTTTCTCGGCACTTGTTGAGAGACCATTTCGCTTCTCGTCATCCAACCCACTGGACTTTCTCAGTTTCAAAAATCTCCCCCCCCCCTCTCTCGCTCTCTCTCTGTATGATTAAGCTCACTCGTCCCCCTGCTTGCATTAGCTCTAAGCTGGCAGGTGTCTCTGAGATAGAGTTTTATAAAGTCAACAAACACAAAACCCTCCACAGAGAGGAAGGAGCCTTAATTGAATTGTCAAACACAAATCTACCCAGAGACTCCAAAACTCATCCGAAACACTGCCTGTCTGTGTCAGCGTGACTGTCTCACTGTCTCAAAGACATTGTCCATCTGTATTTCTGTCTGACTGTTGTTTTGTAGTTGCGTTCACAAAGCCTGCTCAGGAGGAATCCAGGGACGACCCATCGATGCAGGTGTTTACCTCAAGGAAGTAGTTTGAAGTAGTTTGAAGTCAGCGATAACGGTTTGTGATAACAATCTCGTGAATGCAAACTTTGTGTTGTGATGGTCATTTCAAGTGGACGGCTTTAAGTGCGTCTGTTCACACCTGACATTAGAGTGCGTCCCCACATGTGTCTCCAGAGACTTGTGATCAGATCTCACTTCCCCGCTCTATATGCAAATAAACATAGAAAACACTCGGCAAATACAATAGACGTTGTGACGTAAGGTTACAGGAATGTCAGTTGTAATATCCTACATATTCATGAATTCAGATACATTTTATTGACATAAAAATATAAGGTTATTGTTTACCGGAGCTCTCTGGGGACCACTGCACTGCCAGCACCGCCGCCTTTGCCAGACAACGGCGGTGTATGGACCTTCAGGGCCAGGGATGAGAGTGGGTGGGCGGGTGTCAGCTCTGTGCAGAGCACCAGAACAAAAACGCAGACGCTTGAATGACAATATGATAATAATGCGTTTTCTGTGCCTAGTCTGATAGTCTGTAGATATATAGCCTACAGATAAGATTTATTATGTTGCTATAAAGAAAAATCCAGTCCTCATGTCTGCCTGTCTATTCACATGAGGAGCGCAGAGACCCGCAGATCCAAGCGGGACCTCAGTTGAGTAGGCGGTCCTTAATGTGGTCCGGGACACATTTGTGTACACACTGTTAAAAAAAAAATGTGTCCATATGCGGCCCAGACCATCTCCGAATGTGGTCTGGGTGATTGGATCTCAATGCGTCCTCAATGTGTCTTGAGTGCATTCATACCTGTACTTACTTGTGACCGGATCACCCAGGACGCATGTTAATGCCAGGTCTGAACATGGCCTAACTGACGTAGTTAAAGAAGTAACATGTCTGGCCTTTTCAACGATATATTCAGGAATCAGCTTCTAAAATATCCAGTTTTAATGTCAACTAGGTTGATAAAACCACCAAATACCCAGAAAACATACCAATGATATGAAGACCTCAATCGTATCTACGGTGGTGACTTAGTGGTTGGGACTTGTCTCATATAATAGCTGCAGTGCCCATGTCCTCTGAGGATTTTGACAGTTACAAACAGCTTCAGGTGTATTACCTCCCCCCTCTGGCCTGGAGTAGAGCCGACTCTGACATCCATGTCGTCAAAGACCAAGACGGATCACAAATCACATCGGAATTGTAGTGAGTTTGAGTTGAAAGTTAAGATAGGTCTTATGTTTGATGTGATTCTAAGGGATAGGCTACCTGCCAGACAATCAGAAGCGAGTATATTCCTTGGCATTACTTACTATAGGTTATGCATCGTTAGGTTTAATGGGAAGTTTCCTGAGCCATAAATGTTTGTTCTTTATTTGTGCTGAGTAAAATGAAGTTTTGTTGGCGTGAGTTGTATGTAGTGAAGTTAAGTGCAGTGCTTCAAGGCGAAATTGTAGCATCTAAAACGTAAAAATCCTTGGTGACGTTAGTAACACTAATTCACATTTTTAGAAAGGCTGCAACAGTTTTGATAACCTCCAGCTACTGAAAACATGAAGTGCTCCAGTAATCACTGCACGATCATGTCACTATTAAATCAGTAACCACTTCAATAAACTCTGTTTCCCTTTTTGGTTTTTTTCATTCTGCTTACAACTAGTTTCCAGCCAGCCTTTGGCTCTCTGCCTTCATCTGCATTGTTCTCACTTAGTCTTTATAAAAGTTTTGCTAACTCTGCCGCTTTTTAGCTTCCGACCAGTTTGCACACAGATTTTTTTTTTTTTTTTTTTTCCTTTTTTCGAGTTTCCTTTTGTTCCTCTGGTTGTGATGGTGTGTAGAGATCTAAGCCGCAGTTGGCTCGGCTTCACATGGGCCTGTGTGGAGAGACGAGGGGGTTTGTCAAAGGAATCGCCTGCGCCGCTTATTCTTCCTGCACCACAGAGATGGAAAAAAATAAAAAATAAATAAAACAAAACGAAAAGGAACGGCCTTCTTATTATCAATATTAATCTCTCTTTTCGTAAAAGGCCTCTGTAGGCTCTGAGCTCGGCTGTCTTTAAAACACACACGACGCGGCTGATTCAAGAAAACCATGTTTGAACTCGCTAATGTTTTTCCTCTCATACTTTTTCTCTCCGTCTCTCTGTCCACATGAGCTATTCTCTCTCTTCATTTAGCGTGCCATTAGCTCTCCAAGCTGTTGTTTGTTTTCCTGCTTTAATGTGCTTTTTTTTTTTAACAAAACAGCAAAAAAAAAAAACAAGCAACAAAGAAAAAGAAACTAACAAAAGACACAAGTGACTGATATATAAAGCATGTGCAGCTTCTGGTGTGTGTGTGTGTTGGCTGCTGCGACTGCGTGTGGTTGCAATGGTTTGCAAATGTTTGCCTGCGTGTGTGTATGTGTGTTTGCATGCTTATGGAAAAGTGTGTGTGTGTGTGCGTGTGTGTGTGTGTGTGTGTGCGTGTTTGAGGGCACTGGCACTAAACTTACTTGGGTCCAGATGTTCTAATTATAGAACGGCTCTGCTGCCTAATGACAGGAAACGCTGGCCTCGGTGTGCGTGCGTGTGTGTGTGTGCGTGTGTGCATGTGCAGAAATACGTTTCTGACAGACACACTGACACATTGACTGAATGTGCGTCAGACAGACACATGAATGAAATTCTTGTCATTAACCTCTTGAACCCTGATTTCCTACTTAAATTTTCCCTTAAGTAGCTTCTGAGCTCTTGTGCCAGGCATGTTTCGGAGGGTTGCAGAAGGGGTTGCGTTCAATGGCAACCTCTGCAAGTCCAGGGGAGGTGTCATATATACTGTATACTTAAGACTTATACTTAGGGCGGGAGTTGTTTGAATATTTTTTTGGGCTGTCAAAGTTAACGTGATAATAACGCATTAACGCAAATTTGTTTTAACCCCACTAATTTCTTTAACGCATTAACGCAACAACATTATTGCGGGCTCGTTTTAAAGCTAGAGAGAAGATACTGGCATCACATGAAACTAGAAAACCTAAGGAATCCATTGGTGCCAACCATGGATTCCATGGAGGATGAATAACGCTACAAACTTACACTAAATTCTGGCGAGGAAAAACTTGTCATGGCCATTTTCAAAGGAGTCCCTTGACCTCTGACTTCAAGATATGTGAATGAAAATGGGTTCTATGGGTACCCACAAATCTCCCCTTTACAGACATGCCCACTTTTTGTATGCTAAATACAGTACCTCTGAGGGTTTTTGTAATTATTTTGTGTTGTTAATTGATTTCCAATAATAAATATATACATGCATTTGCATAAAGCAGCATATTTGCCCACTCCCATGTTGATAAGAGTATTAAATACTTGGCAGATCTCCATTAAAGGTACATTTTGAACAGGTAAAAAATGTGTGATTATTCACGATTAACTATTTCAATCGATTGACAGCCCTAATATTTTTCATACTAGTCTCAAAATGACATCTTTATTTCAGTAATGATACAAACAAGATTTTTAACCAGGAGACCGCTGTTCGTGTCCCGTGTGAAACTTAACGTACCGTTGACTTATTTTGTCACGTCAGTCGGCGGTATTGTCAGTCCTGTGAGTCGTTAGTCAGTGAAGTTAACTTCACGTTTCCTAACCCTAACTAAGTGTTTGTGTTGCCTAAACCTAACTTCCTGTGAAAAAGGAAGTTTATTTTGAAAGGACACTGTGCATGTGTTGAGCATAATATTGACACATCGTCCCTGGTCCGTCCAAAAGTAGCGCAAGAGGGGTACCCCGTGCGGCGGTCTCCGATGCTGAGGGGCACTGACCAAGCGGTGGTATGTGTTTCGACTTCACTCATATTCATTTGCAACCTTTTAGGCCTTAAATAATGAAAATCTGATTATATCAATGACTTACTGGGTCTTTGAACAGCTAAACTTTCAGTCTAAGAGAAAACACCAATCCATCAATAATAACCACCAATCAATAGAGAAATACAGATTTTTGTCCTCTATCCATAGAAACCTATTCAGTTTTTGTTCAGTAGTAGCCTTGATGATGGTCATTCCTGTCCCCTCTCTCCTCGTTACTATGGTAACAAGATGTCAATCGATGTGGCATCTCCATCCTCATCTCCAACTGTCCTCTCGATCGGAGCTTCGTAACCACGGAGACAGAGTGAGAGGAGAGTTTTTTTTTTTCAAGCCTCGTGTGTCGAGGTTCAGATGGAGGTGACGTCTGCTGCTCTGCCTTGCTAAAGGGCTCCTCAACGGAGACTAGGAGAGGAATTAGGGAAGGGAAGTAGGGAGGAGGAAAGAGATGTAGGGAAGGAAGCAAGGGTGGAAGGGAAGGACAAATTAATAAAAGGAAGAAAAGAAGGAAATAAAGGAGGAGGAAAGTAAGAAAAGAAGTAGGAAGGAGGGAAGAAGAGGAGGAGAGGAAGGAGAATAGGAGAGAAAGAAAGCAATAAGAGAAGGGAAGGAGGGAGATGGAGAGAGATGTAGGGAAGGAATGAAAGGAGAGATGAAAGACAGAGGGATTAAAGGAATGAAAGAAAGATTAAATAAGTAAAGAAGGGAGGAAGGAAGGAGGGAAGACGAGGAGGAAAGAAAGGAGATTAGAAGAGAGAATGAACAGCAATAAAAAAAGAGAAGGAGGGAAAGAAGGAAAGAGATGGAGGAAAGGATTGAAAGGAGAGAGAAAAGAGAAGGATTATAGGAATGAAAGAAAGATGAAATAAGTAAAGAAAGGAGGAAAGAAGAATGGAAGCAGAGAGAAGAGTAAATGAAGGACAGAAATACGAAAATAACCGCAACGAGAGAAGGGAAAGATGGAGACACAGTAAGGAAGGAATGAGGAGAAGTAGGGAAGGAAAGATGAATAGAAGAGGAAGGAAGGAAAAGGGGGTAATAATAAATGGAGGGGGAGAAGGAAAGAGAGATGGAGGAAGGAAAAGAAGAGGGAGGCAAGGAGAGAGAGTATGAACAAAACAGGACATGGGCTACTTCCTGAATGTGATTATTACATCACTTCCTCTGCTTGTCCAGCCACACACACACACACACACACACACGCACACACACACACACACACACACACACACACAGAGTGGGATTGTGGGTGTTAGACAGTTTAAGCAGCTTTAAAGGAGAAGATACAGAGACGTAATCTGACTCTTAATTCTTACTGTCTCATCTGTGTGTGTGTGTGTGTGCGTGTGCGTGTGTGTGTGTGTGTGTGTGTGTGTGTGTGTGTGTGTGTGTGTGTGTGTGATTACCCGGGATAATAACATGAATGTAGTTCAGTGAGTACAAGAAGCTTCTCTTTGCATTATATAAAATAACTGAATTAGATCTTTGTGCCTCTGTTGTCTCTTCTGTCGCTCTTTGTTGTTTTAGAATAAAACACATTTAGAAAGGGTTCATATATGTTTTAATTCAACAACTCCTCTCCTCTCTGGTTTTCTCCTCTTCTCTCCTGGTTTCCTCTTCTCTTTTCCTCTTCCTTATCTCCTTCAAGTTATCTCTCGGCTCCTCTACTCTACTTATCTCTGCCCTCCGATAGTATTGTTTCTTCCTCACCTCTCCTTATCTCTTCTCTAGTTTCCTCTCCTCCTTGTTTACTCTCCCTATTTCTTCCCTCCTATCCTCTTGTTTCCTCACCTCTCGTTATCTCTCCTCTCCTCTTCTTGTTTCCTCTCCTTATCGCTTGCCTCCGATTGTATTGTTTCCTTGTATCTTCTCCTCTTCGCTCCGCTCCTCTCCGCTCCTCTCCCCTCCTTGTTTCCTCTACTTATCTCTTCCCTCCTATCCTCTAGTTTCCTCTCCTCTCCTTATCTGTTCTCTCCAATCCTGTTATTTCCTCCTCTCCTTGTTTCCTCTCCTCTTCTGTTCCCCCCTCTCCTCTCCTCTCCTCTCCTCGTTTGCTCTCCTTATCTCTTCCCTCTAATCCTGTTGTTTCGTCCTCTCCTCTCCTCATGTCTTCCCTCCTGTCCTTTTGTTTCATCTCCTCTCCCTATCTTTCCTCTCCTAATCTCTTCTCTAGTTTCCTCTGCTCACCTTGTTTCCTCTCCTTCTCTTTTCCCTACTATCTTCTTGTTTCCTCTCTTCTCCATATCTCTCCTCTCCTGTCCTCTCCATATCTCTCCTCTCCTTATCTCTTCCCTTTTATCCTTTTGTTTCCTCTCTTCTCCCTATCTCTCTTCTCCGCTCCTATCTCTTTTCTAGTTTCCTCTCCTCTCCTTGTTTCCTCTCCTTGTCTCTTCCCTCCTATCCTCTTGGTGGGGGGCGGCTGTAGCTCAGTGTTTACAGCGGGTCATCCTTTAATCATAAGGTTGGCATTTCAATCCTCGGCTCCTACAGTCTGAATGTTGAAGTGTCCTTGAGCGAGACACTGAACCCCAAGTTGCACTTTACAGCCCACATGTTCCTAATGCTTAGGATGGGTTAAATGCAGAGGTCAAATTGCATGTACAGTATGTACCTGTATGTATATGATGATCTCCTCTCCTCTCCTCTCCTAGATAATCTGACCTGTTGGTTGTGATTTGAACAATTTGACATGTAAATAGTTATGCTAACTCATGTGCGTGTCTTTCTTTCTGCTTTTCATAATGCTGATCACGTGTTCAGGTTTGCTGCTTCAGGGATGCTGTGGATTCATATGTTCTCTGTGTGTGTAAATGCGGTTTAAATGAGTCATTCTGTCTCCATCTCTCTCAGCCTGTCAATCACAATATGAGGGTGGGATTGTGGGACGTCTATTTTATTTTGAGTTTCTGTTGATGCAGTTTGAGTTTCTTTAAGTGGCGCTCTTATTTTTCTTGGTCAGTTCAACCATGTTGGCTTTCACTGCTGATGCTGACATCACTAGTTCTTCTTCTGCAGCGTAGACAATATGGCCATGGTGACTTTGATGTCAGCCACAGGTTTCTGAAGGGATGTTTTGAAACCTGGAGTTTGGGTTGAAACACGTGAAATAGTTTCAATGTCTCAACATCTTGAGTTTTTGAAATGTCTTTTAATCACATTGATAGCTGAAGATATGAAAGGAAATGAAGTTGTACTTGAAGTTGACTTGAAGTAATTGAGTACTTGAAGTGGCAGTTGAAACTGAATTACTGAGAAGTTAAAGTGGAAGCTGTTAAAGGAAATGAAGTTGAGCCTCAAGCTGAACCACTGAAAGGAGCTGAAGTTGCAGCTGAAAGAGTGAAAGTGCTGATAGGTGTTGAAGAGTCCACTGAAAGCTATTAAAGCTAGGGCAGGCAATTTATTTTAGAAGCATTTTTTTGTGGTGACACCTTCTACACGCCCCTACAGTTGCCATGAACGGGGAACTTAGCTGGAAACACTTTTTACCAGGCTGTAAACATGTTTATTTCTGCTGTAAAGTTAGGCATTTTAACATGGAGGTCTATGGGGATTAACGCCCTTCTGGAGCCTCAAGTGGCCATTTGATGAACTGCAGTTTTTGGCACTTCCGCGTTGGCTTCACTGCTCAGCACCCGAGGTTGCTGCTTGCCCTGAACACATACAAACTATGAAACAGTCAAACTCCCCGTGGAGTAAATGATCATCTTCAGTACAGTCAGAGTTTTCTCATATCAGCATTATAGAGGAGCTGCAGCTTAATGTCTGACTTGAACGTTCAGCTGAGCTGGCGTCCACTTGTTCCAAAACCAACAGGAAATTTACACTTTACAGCAGCAAAAAAAAAAAAATAGCGACCAGAGAGTCTGGTTTGATTTTCATTTGGAGGTACAACGCAGTTAAGTTTCAAGTCATTTCCAATAAATGTCGTCTTCAAGGCTGTTATAGCTCATTATGGCTGCAGTCGTTTCCATGGGAGATGTAGTGTCTGAAATGTTCCCAGTTGGGGAGGTGTAAAAACTGTTTGATTTACACAGCAGAGTTTGGCTGAAAAAGAGTCTTCAGGGTATCTTCAGTGAATATGAAGGTTAGAAAACCACCAGAGTCTCTTTTTCATCCTGCGTTAAAAAACAACACGCATATATAAAATGAATGAATGAATATTTATATTCACACAGAGATCTTTTTAGTTTCTTTTTACCATTATTGTGATTTATCTATTGTGCTTCATTGAGTCTTTATACATATCCGAGGCCCATATGTCGACTTCTGATTTTTCAGTCAAATCAAAGAATGAAAACCATTTGAATTCTTAATTTTCAGGAACATTTCGGTTAACAGGGAATGTTTTAGTGAGTGCGTTTGATTTGGAGAAATTAGAAAAATACCTAAACAGATGTGATGAACCCTTTCTGATCACCACACGCTGTTTGACGTACGTGTGTGTGTGTGTGTGTGTGTGCTGGGGGGTGGGGGAGGCCTACAGTTAATTATAGAGTTTGGGACCAGATGAGAACAGTGGGCCTATAGAGCTCGCACAGGTGCACACACACACACACACACACACACACACACACATACACGCTTGATGTTCTCGCAGCATGACCACTGTCCTCATTTCTGTCAATCAGAGACCATTTATTACCATCATCAACACGTGTGTCCCTGTGTGTGTGTGTGTGTGTCTGTTTGTAAAGGTTGTCAACATGCTTTCACATCACCTTACATTCACAACATATTTGTTGAAAAAAGAACCGTCTTCATGGTGAATGTCTGTTGCAGTTATAACACAATCTTTCAAACAGTTAAAGTACGTTTTAAGTGATTGACTTTACAAAAACCCCAGAGAGGTTTTTTTTGTCATCATATCTTGTCAGCTTAGAGAAGCTCATTGCTTATGCATCCGGTCACCTAGTATGTGATGCATCTGAGATTACAGCCCAGTTGCACAGCAGTGAAACTGTCATGAAATGCTGATTCCAAAGTATTGATTCATATGTAATCGATATAATTGTGAACCGGGAAGTATAAAGAATGGCAAACACCGCAAAGGGACGAGGTCTTGGTTGATGGGTGGGTCATAAAACACAGGATTTTTGCCCAGGAGACTGGTGTTCGTGTCCCATGTGAAACCACAAATCAAAGTTGATTTATTTGTCACGTAACTTCCGTACTTAAGTTACGCCACTTCCGTAGTCATTTTAACCCAAACCTCGATCTTTTCCTAAACCTAACTAAGTAGTATTGTTGCCTCACCAAGTGGATCTTTTCCTAAACCTAACTAAGTAGTATTGTTGCCTCACCAAGTGGATCTTTTCCTAAACCTAACTAAGTAGTTTTATTTTGAAAAGCCTGGAGCGAAAATTGACACATGCGTCTTGTGTTGCTGGACATTCGTAGGAAAAAGCACAAAAAATACGTATTTGAAAGTCGTGCAGAGCATCACGAAAAATAAGGGGAAGATTGTGTCTATGTACACGAATCAAATAGATTAAATTTCCCAACTATTTCACGAACTGCCGTGAGACTGTGTTGTAGATTAACCTAGCTACAAGGTGTACGATACAGACTAACTCCGGTGCCCTTGTCCATTTGGTTCAGTTTGTTTAGGCTGCAGTGGAAGCTCTGGTGCTAATCAAACAAACTGGTGACACCACTTTAGGGTGGTTTGTTTGGTTAAGAGATTTTAACATTTTGTTCTACGACATAAGCCTTTCTGTGTCTTAAAAAAGGTGGTTGCTAACAAGTGGCTAAATGAGCCTACTACTGTAAATGTCATCACGCCGACTCGCCCGCTTTTACAGCCTTGTTGTTTATACTGGTGCTCATATGACTGTGGTGTAGTTAGCTTTTTACTTCTGGTGATTGCATTCACACTTCAAAAATCATAAAAGTGGTGTGGTACATAGGGCATGTAATACGTCAGTGAAAACAGTGGAAAAAAACACTGCAACATTTTTTTTACTGCTCTGTACCTGCAGAATAATAAATATAATATTGGTGATTTTTCTTTCTTCCTAGAAAGCTAGACTGGTCTCCATACAGACACACACAAACAAACGTCTCATTTTAAATAATACAAAGAGCAGCTCAATGGTCATACTCGGGTACAGGCCTGTTTTTGTGCTCAGTGATCTCTCTCACACACACACACACACACACACACACACAGAGGGTAACTGTATTAATAGGAGTCTGTTTTGTGTCAAGCAGGTCTTAATAGGATCAGTGTGAGAGACATGGAGCTGTCTGTCAGTCTAAGTTCATTAACTGATGATAGATGACCTGCACTGTGTGTGTGTGTGTGTGTGTGTGTGTGTGTGTGTGTGTGTGTGTGTGTGTGTGTGTGTGTGTGTGTGTGTGAGAGAGAGAGAGAGGTATGTGTGTGTGTGCTTTTAAGAGTGTGTTTTCCTGCTTGTGTGTAAATTCTCTCTCTGGTGTAATTTATAGCCCTCAATCGGAGGCCTTATCAGGTGCAGGACACATGGACGCCTCCTTCTCTCCTCCTTCTCTCCTCCTCCTCCGCGTCTTTTAACTCCTGCACACCAACTTGAATTTCTCTCTCCTCCTCTTCCTCTCCTCCCCCTTTTCCAATCCCTCTCCTCTTACTTTTCAATACTGAATGGTGCTTCCTTTAATTGCTGTCCTCCTCATCCTCTTCCTCCCCACCTTCACTTCCACTTCTCTGGCATCTGGACCAGCTATCATCAAACTCTGCTGCTCCACTTTTATTTCATTTTCCTCCCCTCTCTTCTCCTCTCCTGTTTCCAAACAGACTCTATTTGCAGGATAAAAAAACACATGTGTTGTCAAAGAGTTAAAACAAACAATATCTATAAATGTAACCTGTTCAACTGAATGATGGAGGGACATAAAATACAAGACCGGCACAATTACCACTTGAACGTTGTAGTAAATATTGGAAAATATTGATCAGCTTGACGGGTTCTACACTAAAGTCTAGTTAAAAAAAAAATCTTTCTTCTCACAATAACAAAACTTTGGTTCTGATAGCGATACCTAAAATCAAGTCTTTACTTCAATACTGAATTACTTTGTTTTCTTGTTAATTGTTATTGGGCTCATCATCATCTCTGTTCCCTAAATCCACCTGATCAGGTTCAGGTTCAGGTTCAGGTGACTTTATTTGTACCCGTAGGTAGATCAGGTGTGCGTTCCCCAAATCTGAACAATCAATTGTGTGTTCTTTAAATCCAACTGATCTGGTGTGTGTTCCCTAAATCCAACCGATCCCGTGTGTGTCTTCATAATTCATCTAATCAAGTGTCTGTTCCCTAAATCCAGCTAATTGTGTGCGTGTCCCCATAATCCAATTGATCAAGTGTGTGTTCCCTAAATAATACCAATCCATTGTGTGTTCCCTAAATCAAACTGATCAAGTGTGTGTTCTCTAAATCCAGCTGAGCCTGTGTGTGTCCCCATAATTCAACTGATCAAGTGTCTGTTCCCTAAATCCAGCTGAGCCTGTGTGTGTCCCCATAATTCAACTGATCAAGTGTGTGTTCCCTAAATCCAGCTGAGCCTGTGTGTGTCCCCATAATTCAACTGATCAAGTGTGTGTTCCCTAAATCTAGCTGAGCCTGTGTGTGTCCCCATAATTCAACTGATCAAGTGTCTGTTCCCTAAATCCAACTGATCCCGTGTGTCTTCATAATTCATCTAATCAAGTGTCTGTTCCCTAAATCAAACTGATCAAGTGTGTGTTCCCTAGAACCAAACAATCACATCTGTGTTCCTTAAATCTCGTCTTTCATAATATGAGTTCTCGAAATACATCTGGTTCCCAAGTTTCCTCTAAATTCAACTGATCGTAACATGTTCAAAAGTGTGTGCTGCATAAATATGACTATTCAATTATATCATCTAGCGTTTAAAACGTATGTTCCTTATATCTGATTAATTGTTTCCAAAAACGAATCGATTTCATTTTTTTATTCCCTAAATCGCGTTGATCAAGCATGGTCCCTAAATCCACCTAATTCCCAAGTGCTTGTTCCCTAAAACAAACTGATCAAGTGTGTGTTCCATAGATTTAATCGATCAAGCGTCTGTTGCTTAATTCATCTGGTTCTCTAAATCCAACTGATCAAGTGTTTAATCCCCGAATCCACTTAATCTAAGGTGTGTTCCTTAAATTGTAATTACTTGTCAAGTGTGTTGTACAAGTGTGTGTTCCCTAAACCCAGGTGTTCGTCAGTTGTTTGTTTTGAAAAATCCACCTGGTCATTGAATATCCATTCCTTCAACCCAAATGACTGTTGAATACTACTGATCAAGTGTACGTTCCCTAAATCCAATTTTACCATCCAGTGTTTTTTGTGTAATCTTCACTAAACCTGCACAAATTCTATTCTATTTTATTCTATTCTATTCTACAAATATGTAGCCCAAAGGTACTTTTGTTGAGGTAGAGACATTTGGTTTGACTCCAAAAGGCTTTTTGTAACTGAACCAGTTTATTTCTATTCTGCTAACACACACACACACACACGCACGCACGCACGCACGCACACACACACACACACACACACACACACACACACACACACACACACACACACACACACACACACACACACACACACACACACACACACACACACACGCACACACACAGATAAGCTGACATTCCAAATGACTCGACAATGAATGTAAGCTGCTCACTATACACACACTGACACAATGGAGAGCCTATTGAGGAGAGATTTGTGCACTACAATGCATGAGACGACTGTGAGCATGTGTATATGTGTGTGTGTGTGTGTGTGTGTGTGTGTGTGTGTGTGTATACTGTAAGCGAGAGCTGCGTTGGCACATTTTAGTCGACCTGGATGAACTGATCTGATATACCTGTCATGTACAAAATGCAACCCTTCCTCTGGGGATGTCAGCGTCTCTTGACCTCTGTACATCTGTCTTTTCCAGCAAATCCTCGTATTTAAACAGTTTGTTCGTCAGTGTCATACAGCTGTTTTCTGATCGGCCACCACTATGGTTAAGGTTTGGTTAGGAAAAGATGTTTTTTTACAATTTTGACATCTATTTTTTAATGCCAGAATTGATATATCTACTTAATTTGAGTCAATGCGGAGGTAGAAGGAAGTTACCGCTTTTATTGTTGTAGTCTGAGTAACGTGGCGTCATATCCATTCCGTATCCGTCAAAAACTTGAAAACCATTAGATCACTAGAACCATTATCAGGTCACCTGTGACCTCTCAGTCAGCAGGCTGACCTCTGACAGTATAACAACATGGATGCAGTGTAATCACAGAGGGGATTATTGGTTTGCAGGAGGCTTACAGGACCATTCAATTTCACATAGACACATTAAAGGCTCTACAATCATAATCAATAACGATTAATGACATGGAGCACAGGGAGAGAATGATTTACGCTCCAGTAGTTGATTATAGACACTGTACAGTAATATTATATGTAGTATTACGTGTTTAAAGTGATGTGATGAAAAGTGGGGATCACTCACATGATTATTTGAGTGACTCAAATGTGGCTCTGAGGACTAGGATGTTAACGGTAGCAGATAAATAAAATAAAACTGTGATTTGAAACATCAAATACAATAAATTGCAACTTTTATTTTTATTTTTTTTCACTCATTTCGTTAAAATTATTTCAAATTACTTTCTGTTTACGTACTTTTTTCTGCTTGTTGGTTTTATTCTCAGTAATGATGATGACAGTATTTTGCTGCACATCTTGATTTGTTGTCTTCAAAGTATAAACTTACTGCATCACATGAAAGCATTGGGGTCATTTATTTTCCCAAACTGTATTTTGAAAAGATCAACTCTCTTATACTTTCCTAAACTATACTGCGATATTGTGTCTTCGTTCCTGTCGTCTAAATCTCTCTCTGTTTCTTTTCTTACAGATATGGAGGAGAGAACGAGTGCAGGGTCATGGGCGAGTGGAAGTCGTTCTTCCAAGGTAACTACCGACAACAATACTAGTGTTGATAATTATTTTAATTTATTATTTTTGAATGCAATTGATTTTAGCATTTTTAATGTTACTATTATTGCCATTACTACCATTAGATCTACTAGTACCTGCTGGTACTATCACTACCATAATTAAAGGGACAGTGTGTAATATTTTGGGGGATCTATTGGCAGAAATGAAATACAATATTACATATATATATATATATAGCGCAGCGTCGTCTGCGTTGAGTTTTGAAAAGTGTAACCACACTAGTGACCTGTCCATTGAAATGATTACGACTATTTCTGCTGCTAATAATAAATAAATATTATTATTGTCTATCTCTTTCTAGAGTTATGCAGATGGGTCTCAGTACATGGCGTCACATGACAGCATCTCCCCTCCATACGCCACCTCCAGCAGGCTAGCAGGTACGGACTGAGTGTGTGTGTGTGTGTGTGTTTGTTGTATGATTTTTACAATGCGCTTCTTTCTTCCCATCAACTTTGGATTCTCTGCTTTGCTGGGTTTTGATCTGACGGCGTGTGTGTGTGCAGAGAATTAGTGAAACACTATCGTACACTGGAGGAGACAGGTCATCTGGCATGCAATTTCTCCCTCTCCCTCGGCCCGCTGTGTGGAAAACGCTCGGCAGTGTGTGCTCATTTACCCATGATGCTCTCTGCCTCTGGCTCTCTCCGATGTGGTGCCAGTTGTGAGCAAATGGCCACTGACACAGATAATCTGCCTCTCTCTCTCTCTCTCTCTCTCACACACACGCACACACTCACACACACAGAGAGCCTAATTACCTTTGACTGGATGCATCAAATATGGAAGATGTCAGCTCTCAGCTGTCTGACTCTACCTGCTCTCTTTCTGTCTCTGGCTCTTTCTCTCATTTGTTGGCTTTTAAGCACTCGTTCTCTTGTGAGACATTACATGTTAAACCTTCCATTCTGAAGCCACAAAGAGTTAACACAAGTGTGTTGACGCATTCTTTGAGTGGGTAGTGCGTTATTTTAAAGGAGATGCAAAGACTACTACCAAAGAAGGTACAGTATATTGATAAGAAGTGAAAGTCAATTGGACGTTCCGTTGCAACATATCAGCACCCAGCAACAAAGCTACACTTCCGCCATTGATGGACTGAAAGCGACTGGCTTTGGAGGAAAAGTTTTAATTGCGCAAGCACCTGTTCTAGATCAATTATGTGTGTGCAATTGAGATTCTCTTTGAAGTATTGGGATGATGTTCAAATCAGCTAAAAAAAATCAAAGCAAATAAATAAAAAAACAATATTATAAATATTGAGTTAATTCTCGTGATTGTTCAGTTAGTTCTGAATGCACACTGCAGATTATAAAAAAAATATACATACATATAAATAAAATAAAACAAAACAAAAGGAAATGCAAAACTTCCGAATTGTGGCGCCGCTGCTAGAATGATCCATCGTGTGTGCGATGTGTTGTGACAGTGTTGTAGCAGCAGAGGAAGAGAGGGAAGAGGCGACGCAGAGTCAGAAATGGAAATATTGTATTCTTCATCTGGCACACGGGAGCTGCAATTTACTTTGATAATGATAACACTAAGAGACAGAGACAGCCAGGGATATGGAACACACACACACACACACACACACACACACACACACACACATCTGTCTGTTGGCTTTCCTCTCTTTTTTGCGTATCCTGATGGAAAATGTAGTGTGTCCATATCAATACTAAAACCACAGAGCTTTCATTAATATCAGTGATGGTGTGTTCTAAGTGTCAGAGAGCGACCCTGCCTTACGTCTTTCCACAAATATTGGCCACAGAAATAGGTGAGGAGAAAATATTCATTGAGTTTTTACTTGATGCACAGACTGAATTTCTCCAGCGTTGGCAGCCTCAAGCCATTGTGATATGCCGAAGAGCATAATGGAAAAAAAAGATGTTATCCTCTCCAACTAGGGCTTCACAATATGTCGTTTCAGCATCGACATTGCGATGCACGACGTACCTCACACATCCTGCGATGTGACATGCAAAATAGTCACATTGCAGGATGTGTGAGGTACGTCGTGCTACAACTTTTTTGCAGCTTGATAAAGAAGGAAAACTCGCACGGTTCTCATTTTCCATGTCTAATCCAGTGTTTCCCATGAATCACCTACAGTCTAGGTAGGCCCGCCACAGTTTCATAACGAAACTTGTGTATTTTTACTTATTTGGAAAGGCCCATAGTGAAGGTGGCTCGCTTGCATTTCCTGCAAGGGCATTATTGTTGGTTGCTAAGGTGTCTCTGGGTGATTGCTATGTGGTTGCTTGGTGGGTGATGTTGCTAACTGCTTGTCCTGGCATGGCGAGGTGATTGCTAAGGCTGTCTAGGTCATTTGCCAAACCAATGAGTTATGTTAACGTGTCATCCTTAAAGCATTTTCTCCAGGAAAACGGAAAAACATACTGTTTAAAAAAACAACTTCCAATGAACATAAATCTCAGCTTTGTGTGGTTTGTGCGAGTACGGTTTTGAAAATATACTTGGCTTAGTACTGCAATAAACGTTTCAATAGGAAGCATCCAGTGGAGGAAAAACTGTCCCAAATTGGCATACGAGTTGTTTCTATTGCAGGTGTGAGGTGGTTTGATGGGTGGTCAGAATGGCTGAGTAAATGAAGCAAAGGTATATTATTGATATTGTTTTTATTGTGATTAATCGGAGGGTTAGGAACTACGATTAGGGTTAGAAACTTGTGTCATTCATCCCCTAATTTTAGGGTCATAAAGCATCTTCTTTTTTCTACATTTAGGACAATGTTGTTAACATCACAACGGTGCAAATGTCTCAGTTTTAGAATGAAGCTTATGCATCAGCATCATAATGCAATACTCCTAGAGCAGGTGCATCATCAGAGAATATGATGAAGTAGTTACCAGGATGCCTGTTTGTTTGTTACTAACACATGACTCACTAGTAGAGTGTTTATTGCAAATTATTGGCAGCGTGTCATCAGAGCAGTCAGTTTAAAGACAGCGTTAGTTGAACACTTGAAGAAACATCTGAGCGGTAGCAGTTAGTTCAGCTTATTCTCAGGTTTGAGACAAAGTACTCATCATATTTCTCACCTGAAATCAACTCAAACTAAAAGAAGAAAGAAACACTGCAGAGTTTAATGAACCCAGCCGGAACATGTTGAGTGTGAACGCAGCCTCTCTCTCTCTCTCTCTTTCTCTCTCTCTCTCTCTCTCTCTCTCTCTCTCTCTCTCTCTCTCGCTCCCTCCCTTTCTCGCTCTCCCCCTCTCTAACCTTGTCTGTCTTTCTTAACCCCCCCACCATCAGATTAGAGTGATGTTATGCTCTAGATAATCAGCGAAGGGATTAGTGTCATCTCAGCGACCCCACTAGATTAATCTGCCGACACACACACACACACACACACACACACAGAGAAAAGCAATCAGAAGATGTGTGTGTTTTTTACGGAAATGTGTGTGTAAATGTGGACTTTCACTTACATATATGTTTATATAAGTACGTGTGTGTTGTGGATGCTTGTGTGTGTGATGCATGCATGTGTGTTTTTGTGCGTATCTTCATGTGTGTGTTTTAATGATTATTGGGTCTGTGTGTGTTTGTGGCTTTGCGTTGCTGTGTGTCTGTGTGTGTGTGTGTTTCTGAGCAAGTTGGCAGGTTACTGTGTCAGTTTCTGAGTGTGTGATGTAAGCTTCTTTATGAATGCGGTTTCATGTGGTTAAATGTAGGGGCGTGTGTGTGTATTCTTTGTGTAAATGAGTGTATTCAAACTTGTACTTGTGTGTGTTTTGACGTCATGTTCTTTTAGTCATTTGTTGTGTCTGTACCTGAGTGTGTGATGCTGGCGTTCAAGTGTATTTGTGTGTATGTATGAGGATACATGTATATCTTAGTGGTGTGTGCTCTTTGACTTGTGTGTTACAGTTTGTGCATAAATGTTGAGGTATTATGTGATTCTAGCTTTCATGTGTGTACATGTGGTTATACAGTGCGTGTGTGTGTGTGTGTGTGTGTGTGTGTGTGTGTGTGTGTGTGTGTGTGTGTGTATCTACCTGTGTGTAGTTGCTTTGCAGAGCAGGTGCACCACCATGAACCCCCCCCCGTAACTGTCACCTACATAGTAAATGAGAGGCTCAGTGGTTTCAGCTTGTAAGCACATTCTGTTCTGTTATAAATAAACGATCTGATGTGGCTTCAGTCTGATCCTGATGTAACGCAGCTTCATTCTACCGGCTTCTACTGCTGTCATTTAAAAAAAAACTTGATTTGAAAAGGTGACAGGACACAGAGGACGCTTCCACAGTGTCACACTGTTTCAAAACTGGCATGGCCATTTTCAAAGGGGTCCCTTGACCTCTGACCTCAAGATATGTGAATGAAAATGGGTTCTATGGGTACCCACGAGTCTACTCTTTACAGACATGCCCACTTTATGATAATCACTTACAGTTTTGGGGAAAAACCATGCATACTGGGGTCGCTAAACAGTCTTGGAATTACATAAATTGGTTATCACTGTAAAGCTGACACTCTTGTGGATTCAATGAGCCCAACTGCAAAAAAACTGCATGGTTGTTGCCCCAAACTGCATGTGATTATCATAAAGCGGGCATGTCTGTAAAGGGGAGACTCGTGGGTACCCATAGAACCCATTTTCATTCACATATCTTGAGGTCAGAGGCCAAGGGACCCCTTTGAAAAGTGTCATGCCAATTTTACCTTAACCAAGCATGACATGGCTGGTACCAATTGATGAGGGTTTCTAGTTTCATTTGATACCAGTAGCTTCACTCTAGCTCTAAAATTGCCTGCTACAACCTCTAAAAAAGTAAAGTTGGCAGAGGACGCCAGCGCCCTCAAGGAGTGGAAAAGGTTAATATCAAAATTTACAATTACACTACAAAATAACAGTACATTTTGTCCAGTATATTTGACCATAAAACACAATATGTTAACTAAATAAAAACATATATAAAACATCCATAAATATCAGCCACTGCTGTATCATTCTGGGTGTAGTTTTTATCCAAAGTGACTTCAAAGGTCATTATTATAAACAATATTAATACGTTGTGATATATTATTAATAAGCAGCACTAAACAGAACAGTTAAGTATATAAAGAGCTGGTATAAAGCTGATGATCTTGGCTCCCGCCTCCTCTTGTTGTTTTTGTTGAGATGTAGTGAGTCAGCCGTCTGTCTCACCTCTGTGTGACCTTATTAATGAGTGTTGAGCCACGAAGCTGGACCCCCTCTGAGGAGGTCACATCTGGACACTTTATATAGAAATACATATCTGTCTCTCTCTCTTTCTCTTTTCCCATCTTTTCTTCTGTCTGTCTCTCCGAAATGTGTTCAGTCTTTTTATCTGATTTTCTCTTTTCTTGCTCATTTCCATTTGTGTCTTGATATGCACTTTATACATCATATATTCCCTCTTTCTGTTGTTATTATACTTCAACACTTCTTCCTCTCCCCTCATGTCCTTTTCTCCTTTTCCTGTCCTCTATCCTTTTTTTTTTTTTTACTTCCTTCCCTTCGTCTCTTTATCATCCTCTACTCCTCTCACCCCATCTCTCCTCCACGGAGACCAGGCCCTCCTGTCTCCCTCTCTAGCCCAGCAGCCCCTCACCTCAGCTGGGTGTGGTGCCAAGGTCGTCCCCCTGTCTCTCCCTGCTGGGTCTGGGTCTTTGTGCTCTGAATGTTTAAACATAAAGGAGAGGAGAGGAGATGAAATGAGGGAGCTAGAGGAGAGGAAATGTAGTGACATAAATTATCAACTTCTAAAAATAACAAAACGTCAAGGTCTTTGGGTTGTAACACCAGCAACCTGTTTTCATTATTAATGAATCGGTTATTTATAACAGTTAATTATTTGTTTAGTTTATAAAATGACTTAATTTCCCAGAACCCCTCACATTTGAGGAGCTGATAACACAGATTGTTAAACATTTTTGTATCATAAATGACTTAAATAATTAATGGGTTATTAAACTCTTTATGATTACTTTTCTATTTTTGGATGTGTCTTTGAATCGCATGAAAAGAGGTCAGGGTTACATATACAGACACCTGTTATCACAAGCTCAGGTAGGTCACATATCAACAGCTGAGCCAGCTCCACCAACTAAATGAAGAACACAAGATGCAGTTGAAAGCTCTGAAAAGCTTTTAAGTGGACCTTTGAGTTAAGATATGTCACACAGTGTTCCCAAAGGTCAAGAGTGAACTTCCATGCTTAAGTCTCGTAAAATGGTATAAATGAAAATTGATCAGCAACATACATTTTGGTACATAAATAAAAAAATAAACATCTAATACTATTTTTGAAAATAAAGTTTAATTTCAAGGTGATTTTAGAGCCCAAAATACAATAAATAAAACCAAGTCAAAGGAGGACGGAACAGAATTGCATAAAATGCATTAAGAAATGTAAAAATAAATGTGTAATGAAATGTATAAAGTGAAGAATACAGAAAGAAATAAGCTTGGATAAATAAATAAGGGGTGAAATGAAAGGGAAAACTATGCATAAATAAATAAATGCATAAATAAATTAAAAAATACATGAATTTAAAAATAAGTATCAAATAAATGCATAAATACATAAATAAAAACATAAAAAACAAATAAATAAATAAAAATGAATGCACAAATAAATAAATGCTTTTAGAAATTAATAAAAACATACATGAATAAATAAAAGGAAAAATAAAAAAAGAGCAAATAAAAAAGGAAATTTATTCAAAGACAAATAAATATAGAAGAAAATTAAAACAGAAATCAATTTATGTGACATTTTATCAATTAATTAATGGCTACATTTATTTGTAATATTATTTTTGCTACGTTTAATGACATATTTATGAATTGAGTTATTTATTAATTTCTTTTTGATTTTGACAGGTTCTGTCCTCGATAAATAGATGCAATGAATTAAAATGCATAATAAAAAAGAATGAAATACATATATATAAACATCCTTCTTTTCCCGCTCCGCCCTCAGTGATTTTATTTCCATTGTCTCTGCTGATTGAAAGCGAACAGCCACTGTCTCATTCTCAGAGTATTTTGAATGGATGTCATGCATTGATTAGTGCTGCATTGACTTCAGTGCATTAACATGGACGCACAATGTAAGCCACTGCAGAGTATTTAGTATATTATTGTTTTGAAGGGGCTGCGTATCACATGTAAATTGTCTGTGTAATTAGATCTGACATAGTAATAATAGGTCTCGTCAAGGCGAGAGGGCGGAGGGTGGAGATGTAGAACGTTACACTCTGAAAACAGCGGTTCATCGGGGAGCACTTCGGGGTTCCTGATCGGGGAGGGGGGGGATGTCTTGGGGTATTCTGTGAAGAACGCTTTTAAGTTATTTGAACAACTGTCAGAGCTGATTATCACTTTTTGAAAATGCTAGTAATGGAAAGAGTGAAGCTGAGGAACAGCTATACTGTAGAAATCCTTTACATCTATGTGTGCAGGTGTTTGCATGTGCTAAAGAAAATCAGTACTGAATGATAAATACTGAAATGTCACCTCCATGGCTGGTTCAACAGCCCGGATGCCAGGAAAGCCGACGCTACAACTGTAGAGCACCCATATACTGACATTTACTGTATGTTAAATGCATTCAAACGGCCCCGATGGAGCTGACCATGGATGTGTAAAGAGAACGGAGCTGACGGGAGAGCTAGAGACGGAATTGGCGAAGTTAGCGGAAGTATACACGTGTGACTGCGTCCCGTTTTCAAAATAAGGTGTTAACAAAGGGAACTGTATGTACAAAATACATATATGGAAATAAGATTGATTGGATTGTATTCATCAGAAGTATAAAACATTATATGTCCCTTATAAATTATTAAGAAAATAGCACTAATTTGTGAGGGAAATGTCTTTATTCTTTGATTTTTGGGTTGCTGGAAAAGATTTAATAAATAGTATCTGACAATGACTGATATATTTGACATCAGGACATCTCTGACTACATACATGCTGAAAATCCAACATTATTACTGTATTAATTTAGAGGTTTTCCAAAGTAAAAGTCCCTATAAATGTATGATTACATTTTTTCCCCATGGTCTAGTGTTAAAAAAGTAAAAGAAAATCGCAATAAATCGTAATATCGAATCACAATACTTGTAGAATCGTATACTTAAAAATCCCAAATATCATGATAATACCGAATCGGGAGATAGGCGTATTGTCCCAGCCCTAATGTCTGTCTGTCTGTCTGTCTGTCTGTCTGTCTGTCTGCCTGTCTGTCTGTCTCCATCTTCTGTCATCCATCCAGATGAGGCCTCTAGAGACCAAGCCCGGGTCATTCATGTTACACAGTGTGTGTGTGTGTGTCCTTTATCTTTCTATCTCTGTATGTCTCTGCTGCTATGTGTGTGTACAACTTGTGTGTGTGTGTGTCTGTGTGTGTGTGACAGACTGTGAAATGGTGCGTAGTAGCACCTGGGCCCTTCAGTGTTGATTGATCGGCTTGGTCATGTGGAAGAGTCCCATCTGGCCAGCCACGCTACGGTGTGTGTGTGTGTGTGTGTGTGTGTGTGTGTGTGTGTGTGTGTGTGTGTGTGTGTGTGTGTGTGTGTGTGTGTGTGTGTGTGTGTGTGTGTGAGAGTGTGTGTGTTTGTGTTTGTGTGGCAGAGAGAGAGTGCTTGTTTGTGTGTAAGAGGTGAGAGAGAGAGAGAGATAGAGATGTGCAGCATGAAACAGTATGTTTATTGTGAGAGTGAGAGAGGGAGGGAGAGAGCTCTTCAGTTAGAACCGTGGCTCCCAGAGGCCAAAGATGAACTGTATTTTATCATCTGAGAGAGACACACACAAGGGCAACATTTACATTGGAAGCCTAAAAGGAAAATTCCCCAGTTTCTTAGAACCTAGAACCTTGTTTTCATGAATAGTGTTTTTGTCTAAGACCATTTTTTTCATGGTTTGGGGCTTTGAGGCAATGCTATTTTGGACAATAGTGTGCTTCCAAGTGTGGCAACAGTTAGGGAAAGGTCAGGTTTTCCCAGTTTTGTGTGGAAGAACTTGACTGTCCTGCACAGAGCCCTGACCTCAACCCCATCCAACACCTGTAGGGTGACCTGGAATGCAGCATTAGAGCCAGGTCTTGGTCCAGCCAGGCTCCAAAGTCTTGCAAACAGCCTTCCCAGAACAGTGGAGACCTTGGGTGTAATGTTCGGGTGTCCACAAATCTTTTGCCACATACAGAAGTTTTATTCTGCCCATCAACTCGTCCCTACTCGTCATATTTTGCTGCTTGGGCAGAAGCACCTGGTGTCACTATAATGACGCCGGGGGGAAAGCTTTTGTGTAGTCTCTTGACGTCAGGGCATAGGCCATATAGGCGGTCGCTAAGGGCACCACCTCCTGGGGGGCGCTGATCGCCCTCTAAAAAAAAAAAAAGAAAAAAAATGTCGGTGGGCACCCTTCCTCATTTTCTGTATTGAGGTAGCAAATAAACAAATCCAAAGCCAAATCCAAATCCAAATTTAGCCTAAGGCACCAAAATGGCTAGAGCCGGCCCTGCTTGACGGTGAAGGTTCATGCGTGATTAACGTTGTGAAACGGTCACGGTTAACGTTGTAGCACGTGGTTAACGTTGTGAAAGGGAGGCGGGTAGGTTTAGGCAACAAAATCACTTAGTTAGGGTTACAAAAAATATAATGGTTTGGCTTAAAATGAGTATGCTTGTAATTTAACGTAAGCTATGGACGTAACATGTGACTCAGTGGAATAGCATCACGTGACATAACGTCGTCAGTAAAATCACAGAACTTTTGGTTTCACATGCGACTTAAACGCCCGTCCCCTGAATGAATCAAATGTTTTTCCACCCCTATTAAATACTACAGCCGTTGCACTGCATCTAATACTGACACCGATGGGTTTACACTGGAGTTAGTTGAAAGCCCGGTGCATCTAATACAGATGCTAAAGGGTGCCTTGTATATCGATATCAAGAAGACTCTGAGGGCCAATGCCCAAGTGTCGGTATTTGACGCCCTAGGCGTGGGTCTAGGCTGGCCCATCAGTTGTTTGGGTTGTAATAACAGTTTACTCTCGCTAGTTTCTTTACATATGTTTTTTATCCACCTCTTTTTATAGCAATTTGGATTTTTTTTATTTATAAAAAGAACATTAGTGGAAACACAGGTTTTTCATTTTGGATTAGTGGCAAACGTTGGCACATCGATACAAAGGTGATGAAATGAAGCATGATGGGAAAAGATTTAGCAAATAAAAGAAATAGAGGGAACTTCTCTTTCCTATTTCCTTCAGTGTGTTTTCAGCTCGCCCACCAGTGATCGAATGTATTGCAGCTTTAAACATGCATTTGATTACATTCGTATGTCGATGTGAGTTTGCCTCCACTGACAACCTCATTCAGCTGCCCTTCATCTTTCTTCACCAACATCATCATGTATGCCAGACCACAAATGTCAGAGCTTTGTAAAAGTCACATGAATTCAGATTTGACTGACTGATGTCACATTGCCACAAATCGGATATGTATCAGATTTAGACCCACGGCATAAAAAGTCTCTTCTTTTAAAAGAAAAGGTCTGAGTTAAACATGAGGGATAGAAATCTAAGTTTGATCGTGGAAAAGAGAGAAATAAACATAAACTAAGAGACAAAAAGAGAAAAACAGATGCAGAGGGAAACAGAGAGAGAGAAAGAGAGAGAGAAAGACAGACAGTGTGTGTTTTCTGAAACGAAGCCAACTGATAATTAATGCCTCTGACATCATGGTGCTCTAATTAAGCCTGGCATTCATTAAGCCAAGTAAGGGGGGTGTTCGTTAGTGGCTTTTTTTGGAGGGGGGGATTTGTTAAGTCTTCATTGTTACACTTCTTAGACAATAGAGAAAGAAAGATGGAGGGAACAACAAAAAGAGAGAGGTGAGGAGAGACACGGGACGGTATTAAAGGACTTTCAGGTGATGTAACAGCCTCTGGCAGCCACATTGGACGTCCTCAGCTCGTGAGCAACAGTAGCTGTGATCAGCTGATTGTCCGTCAAAGTTTTCCATCTCAACAGAACTGAACAGAGGTAGTGAGAAACGGATTATTTAATCTATAGCTCAGATTGGTTTTCTCTTCACGTTGACTTATTTTACCATACTTTTGTTACGTAACTTGCCTACTTAACGCCACCTACGAAAGTAACAGTTATTTTACGTAACAAGCTAATTTGAACCCAAACCACTTTTCTTAAACCTAACCACCTAGTTTTGTTGCCTAAACAACAGTTTCTGCACTACAGAGGCTTGATCACGCGTGTTGCTGGACATTTGTAGGAGAACTTTTTGGAATAAATCATCCGAACTGTTGTGTTATATGGATGTATGTTGCAAATTATGTGTGAAATCACTGTATAGTATGTGATATTGGGCTGTAAAAAGACCAAAGTTGACAATGGCGAGACAAACTTGTTGGTCCTAGATTGCACTGTATCACACGTCCTCAGACTAGGACAGGCTAATTTAGATCTGTGGCAATGAAAGTGAGGAAGTAATTGGGGGAAATAAGAGCTGATAGGGACAATAAGAAAGATCATAAGGGTTAGAGAAAGAAAAGGGAGTGTATAAAGTCAAGGTAAAGAATAAAAAACATAGAATGGGAGAAAATTAAATTGAAATGTTGAGAAATGGAGGAATATAATGAGCTTTAATGAAAAGACGCTTAAAGTTATATTGCTGCCAAATGATGGAAAAGAAAAGGAGTTAGTAAACAACAGTGATGGAGTGACAGAGAGAGAAAGTGAACGAGGTGTAAAATGAAAAGTAAAGTTTGGGATCCCTATCCATTTTTTTGATCGGAGGATTTTCTGATAGCTAATTAGACATGGAGGGCCAGCCATCGACAGCTGCATTCATCATCATAAAACGTAATAATTAATGACATTCCAACAAAGAAAAATATGCAAATGAGCTCCCCTCATTAGCATTTTCATATTCAGCTCCCATAATGCTTTTGCTGACAAGGTTGTAATTAATGAAAATTCATGTCTCTTAGCCGAGGTCTAGATTGGATCGCATTCATTCGCAATCCCCCAAACGAGGAGTAAAAAAAAAAAAAAAAAAAAAAACACGACGGGGATCACTGCCAAGTTTTTAGGGAGACGAGAGGGAGGGGTGAGAGACATAGAGAGAGAGACGAGAAGAGTTTAGGGAGAGAGAGAGAGGGAAATTGAGATGGAGGAAGGCAGATGGCGAGAGATGAAAGGAAGACAGGCAGAGAGAGAGAGAGAGACAGATAAACCGAGAGGAAGAGAGAAAGAGAGAGAGAGAGAGAGAGAGGAGGAACAAAAACAGAGAGCAGTATTAATGCAGATAGTTATAGAACAATATGCAAAGTGAGATGAAAAGAGAAACAGGTAAAGAAAGAAAGGATATGATGGAAATTATGAATGGAGAGAGGGATGGAAAGAGAGCAGTGGGCAGATGGATAATAAAAGTATTGTTACTGATACTTCTTGAAGTATTAATTGTCATAGGAGCATTATTGGTGGAGATTGTAGGGGCTGAGAGCAGACAAATAATATTTCCAACTTCTATGTGGTCTATTGAAAATCGATTTTAGAGGTCCTTGACATGCAAAAGTTTGAGATTGCTCTCAAAATCTGTGGATTTTTCTAACTTCCATTCATGTCTATCGCTCACTTTATGCTCCTCTGGGAGGCGGCCGGGCAAAAAAGTTTAATAAATGAATAAGCAAGTAAATAGTTAAAATAGTATGATTATTTTTTAATATTTTTATTGTTCAACACAGGCCATTTCGGTAGAGACATTATGACAATAGAATAGAAATGATTTAGTTTTACTCTTGTACGGCACTTTGTAGACGGACGTTTAACTGGCGCCATTTCAGTCCAAAATTGCGGAGGTGTACTGTGAGCCTCGTGAGTCGCTAGACAGTGAAGTTAACGTCAACCACGACCGTTTCCTAACCCTCACTAGCTGGTTGTGTTGCCTAAACCTAACTACCTGTGAAAACGTAAGTTTATTTTGAAAAGACCCTATGCATGTAACGAGTGTATATTGACACCCCGTCCCTGGTTCATCCAAAAGTAACGCAAGAAGGGTTCCCTGTGCGTCGGTCTCCGATGCCGAGGGGCTCCGACCAAGCGGCGGTATTTGACGAGTTGGGAGTGAGAATGTCACAGTCAGTGACCAATCACAGTTTACCAGGCGGGATTAAGAATGGGGACGTCAACTTCTGACATAGCTAGGTAGCTGCGTGGCTACATTAGTGAAAAGTAGTGATAAAGAAATGGCGGCAAGCGTGAATAAGATTTGCGCAGCAGTACACGTTGTTGTTAGTCCGGGGACAGAAATAAGTCTTACATCGACTGAGGGATGTGAACTGCTTAGCAACCGCAATGCAGTTTTCCTCCACGCATGGAGTTTGCCCGCATAGTCCCTTTATGTTTTTATAATGATTATTACACAGCTGTATTGAATACTCGATTCTGATTGGTCAATCACGCTGTTCTACGGTCTGTTATTTCTTTTTAGCAGACCGTTGCTATGTATAACAGACCGTTGCTATGGACGCAGTTCTGATGTCGGACTCTGGAGGACCGTTTTTGTGTCAAATTATTGATTTCTTAAGTAAGTAGCCGTTTAATAAGCGGGATAATGTGCAGCTAGCGGGTCATTGTTGTTAAAAGAAACCCCTTCAGGGCGATGACAGACCCCTCCTGTCGGCCTGTCGGGGTTTCTTTCACAACAATGACCGGCTCACTGTACATTATCCCCTTACTTAGTGAATGCTTCTCTTCTGTCCAGACACACTCTGTATGAACTTTTTCAGGTGCTATATGTAGTTTTCTTTATTTGGTCTACCTGGTTGAATGTAACAGTGGGTGGCAGCATTGCACTGATGCTGCATCAGCACTGCAGGAATTAAAAAAAGAAGAAGAAGAAGAAGAAGCATGTCTCACAATGTCTTTAATTCACAAAAATCTAACAGCCTTCAGTTTCAACTCTTAATTAGTATGTTTTTATGTGATGTAAAGCCATGTGAAAGTCAGCCTATCTATTTGACTTGAACATGGCGAAGTGTGTGTGCGTGTGCATGTGTGTGTGCGTGTGTGTGTAACAGAAAGATAGAGAGAGTGATACTCCTTTGGGGGAATGCTGCTGTACACCTGTGAAAACGTAGAGTCAGAGCTTCTCTAAAAGCTTATCACTCCGTGTGAGTGTGTGTGTGTGTGTGTGTGTGTGTGTGTGTGTGCGGTGTGTGTTTCTTGCAGATGACACTGACAGATAGCAGTATCTGTGGTTTGGCACCTGAACACAGCTAATAGTGATGTTTTGCTCTTCACTCTGCAGCAGCTTGTAATTGTCTTCAGCTTCTGTAATAACAATATTCAACAACGGGATGCCAGTTTAATCCGTAGCGCCGCTCCTGATGTCCTGGAGGTTTTGTGGTAAACATGTGGTTGTTGTGTCCATCACTTTGGAGAACCTCCATACGTGGTCAGGTTTGATGGTTGATCAGGTTTAAATGTCTTCTGTTCTTAATTATAATTATATATTAGGTGAAGGTTTTGTTGAGGTTTTCCGTTAATACTATTAAATGTATACTTGATTTGATTATGATTAACTGTAACATGCTTTTTTGACATGATGATGACAAATCATAAGAGACATAACATGAGACAAGACAAAATAATTGTGCTAACATCATGATAATATAAATGAATATATTTCATAGGGATTTTATGATCACACACTATGATAACTACTTAACTTTTACTTCTTTCTGTCTGTACTTTTTTCACTTGAGTACAGTTTTTGGTGACTTTACCAACGCCTGGCACATCTTCTGCCAATCAAGTCACTAAATTTACTTTTTTGTAATTAGTGCATTATATATACAGTAACTTTAATATACTAACAACTGACATTGGTACCACTTTCTAGTGTTCTTTGTACAAAAGTGTAATGCATTCACTTGAGAAAACAATATTTGCAAGATGATTACCTCAGAATTATGAGAAAAACAAATTGTTTATTTAAAGGACCCCTGTTAGCTGATGCCATGGTAATAAGCCATGGGGAAAAAATCTGCTTGGTTTTTCTGAATTAATAAGATAAATATCTCATAATTCTGAGAAAGGTTTCCGCAAAAAATCTGCTCTATTTCTGTGATCTAACAGGATTGTTATCTCAGAATTCTGAGAAAAGTTTTAATGGGAAAAAATCAGCTCTGTTTTTCTTAATTAGCGAAATACCTCAAAATCCCAAGAGGAGTTCTCATTTACTTGAAAGCTTGATTTCACGGAAGCAAACATGTCTCGCCTGTTTAGTTTAATCCAGCGCTGAGAAACCCATGAAGAATGACGTGAGTGCAACTGAGGTGCAATTGCCTGATTGTCTCTTGAGACACCACATAGCCAGCCTGAGCGCATTTCAGATGCATCATCTAATATCTGTGAAGCATATCGGTTCAACTGATCCAAGAGAAACACGGCAGTGTCCAGCAGACGAGAACAGACTTCACGTCTGCAAAATAACAAAGTCCTGATGTGCCTGCGCAAACTTCAGAAACTAACACCAACACCATCAATATTACTTCTTCCATGAAATCGAGCTCTCAAGTGCTTCTTTGGGGATTTTGAGGTATTTCAATAATTCAGAAAAACAGAGCAGATTTTTTTCCATGAAAGTTTTATTCAGAATTATGAGATGATAAACTTGTTAATTCAGAAAAAAAAAATGTAGCAGATTTTTTTTCCATGAAAACCTTTCTCATAATTCTGAGATGATAATCTCTAATTCAGTTTAATTCATTTTTTTTCTTTTCTCAAGTGACTGCATTACACTATTGTGACATTGCAACAAGAGATCTTTGCCAAAAAAAGACCTGCTGTGGATTTGAACGACTTTTTGTGAAAGGGCATGTTCGAACTAAAACGTGAAGAGTTGCACATTTAGTCTCTGTGAGTATCTTGAAAAGCGCTCTATAAATGAAACGTTAGAGATGTTAAAACAACAAACAGCGGCAGGGCAGTCAGGGTTAAATTCAGTAGATAAAAGACAAAGAGAGAGAGCGAGAGGGAGAGTGCACATTAATCCATAGGAAGAATAAAACTACAGATTAGATGGTTTAGTTCAGGTTAAAGCAGGATAATCTCTGTAAAGTGCTGTCTGTATGTCGGCTTCAACCTCGTGATAATGTCTTTTTAAAGTTAAGTAAATAGTCAAAAATGCATTTAATACACTGCCAAACCCAACGCTGTGCATAGTGATAACCAGGATGTTTTGATGAAAACTGAATACAGCATCTTCTCTCACAATTGTCTATATGAATTTATAATTCGTTGACCTGGTGCTCACTGTAAAACACCATGTCTGATCTAAATATAAATGTTCTCTGAAATGTGTCCTTTAAACTATTGAAATACAAAGACGGAACATGTAAACATGTTTTCATGTGAGCTGATGAATCATGTTAAATCCAAACATTTTAATATAGTTTCTGTAGAACAAAAAAAACATACAAGAGTGTCGAACATGAAGCCACACAAAGCAGGCGGAGGAGTCGACTCTGCAACGATGCTGGAATACTGATATGTTCTGTGTGTGTGTGTGTGTGTGTGGGGGTGTGTGTGTGTGTGTGTGGGTGTGTGTGTGTGTGTATGTGTGTGTGTGTGTGTGTGTGTGTGGGGGTGTGGGTGTGTGTGTGTGCGTGAAGTGTTGGCACGAGATAGCAGTTGCCCCCTGGGCTTTGCCAACGTGGCACTGCCCCCTCTGCAGCAGCATGGCACAGGCTCTGTCTTTGTTGTGGAACTGGCTCTGTGTGTGAGTGTGTGTCGTTGTTTTGTGTGTGCACGCGCAAGTGTGTGTGTGTGTGTGTGTGTGTGTGTGTGCCCTGGAAAGAGAGGTATCCAAAAAGAACCAACAGAGGAATAAAAAAAAAAAAAAAGTGAAAATGTTGAAACAAACCAGTCGTTTGTTCAGATGAACTCAACATTTGGATGTTGAAAAGTGGAAACACGACGTGTCCTGTTTTGTGTGTTTGTGTGCGTGTGAGTGTGTGCGTGTGTGTGCGTGTGTGTGTGTGTGTGTGTGTGTGCGTGTGTGTGCGTGTGTGTTTGTGTGCGTGTGTGTGTGTGCGTGTGAGTGTGTGTGCGTGTGTGTGCGTGTGTGTGTGTGTGTGTTTTGGCAGATCTTGGGTGTATTTTTTTTTTTTATAAATGCATCAACTGATTGTTTGGGTCACTGGTTTGGGACGTTGAATTTTTACTCCCTCAAACATTGGATATTAATAGCCGGGTGGGGCTAACGTCTACGAGCGTAGCTTTAGTCTCTCTTTCTCTTTCTCTTCTTCTCAGTCTTACCTCCATCTTTATTGATCTTTATATAATTTGCGTGCCTTCTTCTTTCTTTCTTCCTTCCTCCCTCCATTCCTCTCCTCCTGCTTGCTTCATTCCTTTGTTCAGGCCCTGTCTACACTTATACAGATATTTTTAAAAACGGATATTTCCCTCTAAGTTTTGGCCTCTCATCCACACGCAAACAGAGTTTTGGGTCACAAAAATGGATATTTACAGATTTTTTAAAAACTCCGGTTGCTTTGTATCTGTGTGGACGTGTACAACGGATCGTTTGGGAAACGATGACGTCCTCTCCTCATTTTGCGCATGCCCATTGTTGCTTTGTGTAATGAGCATGCGCCACAAACAATAACAAAGATTGCGGACCACCGACTTTTTCGTACGTTTCGTTAGCGCTGCTCGGACTAATTACTAATTTTACATTTGAAAAATATTCCCGTCACAGGAGGCCTAAGCAGGAACACATTAAACATGCCGAAGGGTGATTGAAGGCGAGGTTTGGAGCACTCATAATGGACATAAACCTGAATGACAGCTGTTTTGTTATTAATGCATGTAAAGAGACAGTTGATGACAGCAGAGTGATGACCAGGAATCCCAACAACAATAACTGCTATCAAACTGACTGTTATGAAGCCGAAGGAAAGGGAGTGAGAAGGGTGATAACTAAATTAATTGACCCTCAACTTGTGATCTCACTTGAGGTGACACGTAAATATTACGGCGAGCGTTTTTGCGTTCGAGTGTGGACAAAAATATTTTGAAAAAACGAAGGTCGTGTGGACAGATTTAGTTTTTTTAACGGAGGGGAAAATTTCCGTTTTAAAAAAAATATCTGTACACATGTAGACAGGGCCTTCCTTTGCTCTCCCTTCTCTTCATCCTCTCTTCATTCCCACCTATCCTTTATTCCTTCACTCCTTTTCTCCATGCTTCCTCTTCCTCCCCCCTTTCCTTCGCTTCAGCCTGCTCTGTTGCTTTGTCCACTTTCTTTCCCTCCTTTCCTCCCTCCACTAGTCCTTCCTTCCTTCCCTCACATCCCTTTTCCTTCTTTCCATCATGTCTTTGACCACTCTTTTCTTCCCTCCTTCCTATTTCCCTATTACATCCTTCTCTTCATCCCTCCTTCACTCCTACCTTTCTTTTCTTCTCTACTGAAGCAGTGGAAATAAAAAGTTACTTGCTTTATATACGTGGTGCCTCTGACACCTCCTCCCTACCACCTGGAGGGGGCACTGCTCTGCAGTTGACCTTTGACCTCTAACCTTTGACATCAGTGTTTAGAGGGCTTAAGAGGAATAAGAATGAATGAATTAAGAATACAGTCTGCACTTAAGTATACGGGAGTAAATTGAAATGAAGGGACTTTAATGTCCTCTGATGTTCTTCATGTGGAACAGACTGCATTAATCACGTTGTATCTGTGTATTCCTCTGACACACGGCTGAAGACGACACCTGCAGCCTGTATTCACAGAGAGGCTTCATTTACTGGACACATTTTGATCAGATGAAGCGTGTGTTTTTCTTCAGTGCAAAAAATAATGAATTTTCTTATAGTTAGTGTTACATCAGAATTACATAAATACTGTATCCCGTACTGTGTCTCACAGTTTACATTATATCTATTACTGTAACACTGTGTGTGTGTGTGTGTGTGTGTGTGTGTGTGTAGAGGTGCCCTCTTTGTGGTTTTGTTTAAACTGAATGTGTCTGTTTTGTCTGAACAGATGTTTCCTGTGGCAAGCTTTTAGGTAACAGCCCCGCCAAAACTGTCTGTTCATGTATATGTGTGTGTGTGTGAGAGAGAGTGTGTGTGTGTTTGCAGACAAGCACAAGCTTTATGTAAAAAAAAAATATATATATATAGTAGTATATATAGCCTTTATACTGCATTGTATATTAGGCTTTGCTGCAGTTGTGGTTCTTGTGCAGATTACAGTTTTTATAGAGATGTTTTGTCTGATTTTCTGTTCCAGTTACCGTGTTTGAACTTCAGTTCAACAGGTAAACAGGCTTCATATTACTTTAGGCCCTACAGCTACGGGCGTTTTAGAGGCTCTTCCCTCCCTTCACAAAACGCCACGGCAACATTAATTCAGCACCAACCGTCAATGGACAGCGACAAATAGTGTGCCCTCCTGATCACTGTTAATTTTGGCAGCTATTTTAGATTTAGTCTTTAGATTTAAACTGGTGGGCGGTGCTTAGTATTTCCTCGACTGATCACAACATGGCAGCCAGATCACAAACTTTCTCATTTTACAGCTAAACAGTACACTACAAGATGTTTCTGAAAACATTTTACGTAAGAATTAGGCATTACAGTGACAGAATAGTAATTCATATTTGATCAGCGCTGCCTAGTTTGACCGTTTGATCAGAGTTCGCGAGTGTTGACAGCTGCTCAGAGACGGCAAGGCTCCAGCTCGGCTCTGATTGGTTGTTTTCCTCCGGTCTGTGAGGTCTTGCAGATGCCGTTAGGAGCACCGGAGGACACCAGGGAAACATGATTTTTTTTTTCAGATTACCTTTCTCATGCACTATACTGTCAGGATATAGTCAACGTTTTATAAAAATAACTTTTTTTTAATCATATTTGATCCAACCTGCCTACTGCTGCTTTAACAGCAAATAGAACTCTTTGGATGATGGGTGGCATATGACGTTTTAAGATGATTGGATTGAGGCAGAGCCTGAAATGAGACACCGTGATGGAAAAGCTGTAAAAAATGGAAAAGGTGTCGTGAAGTGAAAAAGGACAAATAAAGGAAATAAAGGAGGAACACACACATTTGTTCATCATAAAATCCTTCCACCCGTTCGCTGTTTTGCAGATTATTACTTAAACACAACACAGAGCTAAATGCAGCTTTAAAAAAAAACAGCGTAATTGTAATGCGCGCCATCTTCCCTCCTTTTCTTTTTCTCTTTCTCTCTTTTCTCGTTCTTTTAGCTCTCCCTCGTTCTCTCTCTCTCGCTCAGCCTCTCTCCGGTTTACTTTAGTGTCTCTCTGCCTCTCTCTCTGTACCATATGGTGTACCATGGTACATTTAGCTTGTCAGTGATAATGGATGGCCATGGAAGCCCAGTTTTGCTTTAAGCGTTAGCTTGCTGCTCGCTCTCAGTGTGTGTGTGTGTGCGTGTGTGTGTGTCGGTGTGTGTGCGTGCGTGTGCGTGTGTGTGTGTGTGTGTGTGTGTGTGTGTGTGTTGGATGATGGCTGTTGATGCTTTCGGCTGTGGGATGAGGGATCATGAAGCAAAATCAGCCCTAACATGCACCCAACATAGGCACACACACACACACACACACACACACACTCCCTTACACACACACACACTGAGCCTCGTTGATCGCGGTCGACGCTGCGGTCACTTCCGGGCAGTTTCATCCCTGCGATCTGATTGCTAGATAAAAGAAGACTGAATGCAAATCTGATTTTAGAATTTTAAACGGCGGTTACACAACAATCTCTTTTATTCAGACCGACTTCAGCTGCTCAGCTTTGTTTGATAAGTGCCGTGTGTTAGTATTAGAGGCATCGAACCAGCCAATCACATGAGTGGACTGTCCTTTAACGTTGCCTGCACGCATGAAGCAACAGTGACAGATGCACTCGTAGCCATTTTCTGGCAAAAATATCTCGTTTCTGCTGAGAGATGACTGGAGTGTCAAGTGACCGAGCGTGAATAAAGATCTACTGAGAACTGACAGACGGTCGGCGCTTTGCAGATATTTGGTCTTTAGTCAAGTTTGTTTTTTTTAAATAGAAAAGACTTTGAAGAGACGATATTTTTATAATAACAACTTGATTGAATGTCACAATGTGAAAGGTGTCGCCCGTAGTGATGAACCTCTAGAGAATTATCAGCTGAATCTGCAGCTTCATGGGGGTTTATATGGAGTTCCAGCTCATTGTTTAGCTGTCCGGCTGCAACTTTACTGTTTTGGTTCGCTCTCATAGTGTCATTATCAGCCACAGCAGGCAGCTGTTTTCAAAGAAGAAAAGCTCTAAAAAGCCACGGTACACTACTACATATTGAAGCATTTAGCAGCTAAAGAGACAGACATTTCCCTCAGGAGTTGGTGGAGACCAAAATCAGAGCTAAAACAGAGTGAATATTGGACTTAAATTCATCGGGTGAGCACAATCACGACTCTCAATGAAGGATAACGTCGCTCTGTAACAGCAGGATGTGTAAATAATAGGGCTGTCAACGCACATTTGTTTTAACGGCACTAATTTCGCATTAACACAACTTGTGATTTTTAGGTTGTAGCGGGCTCAGTTTTAAAGTGAGAGTGAAGATACTGGCATCATATGTAACTAGATAAGGAAAGTTACGCTAAATTTTGGCAAGGACAAACTTGTATGGCCATTTTCAAAGGGGACCCTTGACCTCTGACCTCAAGAATAAAAATATGTTCTATGGGTACCCACGAGTTAATATTCATGTTTCTGCGAGGCAAAACGTGACACTGACACGCTGTCCTCTTGTGGACAGGCGGGTCTATTACACCCTTTGGCGTGATATCGGGTTGAATATATTACTACCTCAAAGCCTGATGTTGTAAACCTCCTCCTCCTCTCCGCTGGCCAATCAGTGAACAGTTCTGAATCTCGTCCCGCTTTTCAAACGTGGAAAAAAAAAAAAAACAGCCCTCTTTCACTCAGTACAAACCCCTCAGTTATCCCTGGCATCGTCTACGTCATCGCCAGAGTCATTATCAGAAACAAAACGATGAGTTTAGAAGAGAAAAGAGCAGAATGCAGGAACAGGATGCCTCCTCTTCCTCCTCTATAGTCCTCATCCTTCCTGCGTCCCTTTGAGAAGCCAAGTGAACGAACAAAGACACGAGACAAGAGACAGTGATTGTATGTTAATGTGAGAAGGTGCTTTAATTCCTGCACGGCTCTACTTGTCTGCGTGCTGATGGTTCTTCTGCCTTTTGTTCACATTGTTTCAAGGTTTAACTACAGCGTAATGAATCCAGTGTGACACAGAAACACATGAAACAAGATGATGATTAAAAGCCATAAACGGACAGTACAACAGGAGAGGTAATGCTAAAATTGAGTATTATAAAATCTTATGTAGAAACCTGTCAGACAGCATGTTGTGAAAGTCATAATACCCCATGAGGAAATTCTTTACTGGGGTCTCTGGGAGTACTGGGACTGTTGAAGGCCTTCAAAAAAAAGTTATTTTACAGGAAATGTTCTGTATTTTATTACATATTTTCCCTTTTTTTCCCCATAAAACAACAAAAAGTCTTTAGATCTACAGATATTTGCAGTAATTTAAAGGTTTACCCTTAAAATTACAGGTAATTCACCATAATCTAAGATTACATAAATATCTTTTATTTTTTTTAATGGCAAATTATTGTATTTTAAATGTAATTTTACATTAAATGTGAGGTAATATTTAACAGATTATTCCTGTTTATAATCCCTCATCCTCATCCTCATCTGCAACCGCTTATCCCGTTAGGGGTCGCGGGGGGGCTGGAGCCGATCCCAGCCGACATTGGGCGAAGGCGGGGTACACCCTGGACAGGTCGCCAGTCCATCACAGGGCTGACACATAGAGACAGACAACCATTCACACTCACATTCACACCTACGGGCAATTTAGAGTCAACAATTAACCTAACCTGCATGTCTTTGGACTGTGGGAGGAAACCGGAGTACCCGGAGAAAACCCACGCTAACACGGGGAGAACATGCAAACTCCACACAGAAGGGCCCCAAGCCAGATTTGAACCTGCAACCCTCTAGCTGTGAGGCGCCAGTGCTAACCACTGCACCACCGTGCAGCCTACCCTGTTTATAATAATGAAAAAAAATGCATGTAAAATTACTTAAATCACCTGTCATTTAGTGTTTTTTCCCTTAAAATTGCAGGTGTTTTTTAAGGGTAATTGGTAGTATTTGTACAGACACAAAAGTAACTGCAATACATTACTGTAGAAAGACAATTAAAACTACTATTATGCAGAAAGTACTATACTATTTTACAGATTTCTTTCCCTAAAGTAGCGTGGTATCATGGGAGTTCTTGTCTTCACCGACAGCAACACTGTCACCTGCATCACTGCACAGACACATACTGTTTACTCAGCATTATTATCTTAATTTACAAAAGTATTTTTTTCAAAGTAAAACATTTCCAGTGTCGTTGACTCTAGGGAAGTGAAGAAGAGTTGGGTTGTTGCGTTAGTATTTCCAGCATCCAGCGACAAAAGTGAGCTGCGATAAATGAGCCCTTGAGTCCTTTAAAGGCCCGCTGTGGACGACATGCTCGACCCAGAAGCCCCGCCCCCACTGCTGTGCGCTTGTTTATTCAGAATTTATTAATATTGATTGCGTCGAGGCAACAGTCGCTCATTTCATCCCGTGTAGTGTGTCATAGTTGAAGACCAAAAAAACAACAACGCTGAAGTCGTGAAAGATGGAGATGGTGATTGGTCAGGGTCCAACATGTTGTCATTATGTCTTTTGGCCAAATCACGACACAGTGAAGCAAAACTAGTGAGTAATCTGATCCTATACTGTATATACAGTCTGCATCGCAGTGAGAAGGTCCTCGTCCTGAGGGACTGTAGCCGAGACGTCACCCAGTATCACTGCCCATGTTTACTGTTGTTAGTGTCACAGTGTAACTGTGGGCGACATTTCCGATTTGAAATAAAGATTTAGGAGTTACTCAAAATCAAAACATGATACATAAAACAAGTGGAAACATTGTATTGAATCAGAGCTGAATTGAATTCAAATCTGCTGTGACGGCAGTGCATCATATATCTCTCATCTCCTTTCCTGTTTCCTCCTGTCCTCTCCTCTCCTGTCCTGTTTCCTCCTCTTCTCTCCTCTCCTCTCCTCTCCTCTCCTCTCCTCTCCTCTCCTCTCCTCTCCGGTTTCCTCCTCTTCTGTTCCCTCCTCTTCTCTCCTGTCCTGTTCCCTCCTCTCCTCTCCTCTCCTCTCCTCTCCTCTCCTCTCCTCTCCTCTCCTCTCCTCTCCTCTACTCTCCTCTCCTCTCCTCTCCTCTCCTCTCCTGTTTCTTCCTCCTCTCCTCTCTTGTTTCCTCCTCTCCTGTTCCCTTCTTTCCCGTTCTCTCCTTTCCTCTCCTCTCCTCTCTTGTTTCCTCCTCTCCTGTTCTCTCCTCTCCTCTTTCCCTGCAGCTGTGTTCTCCTTTCTCTCTCCAGCTGTTGCCAACCAATCACCTGCTCCCCCAGCCACACACACACACACACACACACACACACACACACACACACACACACACACAGTATAATTATAGGAGACGGGGTGCTGGCTGGGGATCCATTTGAACACACGGATAAACGAGAAAGGAAAGATTTGCATAGAGAACCCAAGGAGAGGTGATCGATCAGGAACGGTTGATTACTACATTGATTAGATTGATTGATTGATTCATTGTTTTTTCTTTCATTTTAATAAACTGTATGAGGTTGATTTGTTCAGATTCATTAAGAGCATAAAACACGGCCTCAGCTGTCAGATACAATGAATAAAAATGTTGCGTCAATTAAGCGATCAGTCCATCGACAGCAATAATAATGATATTCATCATTCATCAGAAAACCACCTCGCATTATCTGGTTCTATCTGCTCAATGTGAGGATTTGCTCTGGGAAACTATGATGGACATTGTCTACTATTTTATTTTATAGGGAAATGATTAGCCAATGTATCCAAACAAGAAAAAGAAAAAAAGATTAGCAGTTGATGAAAACAATCCTTACAGTAGTTGCAGCACTAAATAAATAAAATATATACATAGATAAAATAAATGAGGGGAATAATAATAATAATGACAATTAATATTATTATTATTATTATTATAAATTTAATAATAATAATAATAATGACAAAATAATAATACATTATTATTATTATTATTATTGTTATTATTATTATTATTATTATTATTATTTATATTTTATATATATATACATATATATATGTATATATATATATATATATATATATATATACATTATTTAGTGTTGCAACTATTTTTAGTAGTAGTTGTAGTATTATTATAAATAAATAAATAAAAACATAAAATGAAAAACCCATCAGTGTGCACAGTGTTACTCATCAGTCGTCCCACACAGAGCGCAGACTGACCTCCATGATGAAGCAGCACCAGAGTGAGGAGCAAAAGGCTAAAAAATTAAGACATAATTGAAGGAGGAAAGGAGTACAGAGAGCTGGGGAAAAAAAACTAAAGTAGAGCAGCCAGGCTGCCAGAGTGGCCCACAAAGTTTCCCTTCGTATCACTGCCTTAATGTCCCGACCGTTGGTTGGTTTCCATGGCAGCAGACGAGGGTAAAGTGGTAGCTTTTCCCTTTTTTTCCCACGCTTCCAGGGCAGTGCCATGTGAATGCAGCGGGCAGAGTCTCTGCTGGCACACACTGAATGAGGACAGAGCTGACAAAGACCTGAAAAAACACGCTGTTAGTGTTAAACCGCCCCCAATCTGCCACGGTGACCGGTTCAGATCCCGCTCTACCTCAGTACATGGAGCAAGGCAGTGACGCTGCCGGGTGGGTCGGCTACCACTTGAGAAATGAAAACTACAGTCTGTCCAAGAAGGTTTTCTGGTTTAGGTAAAATAGTTTACTTGGAAAGAGTAGCTGGTTCCACACCTCTGTATCTCTGGTTTCTTCAGCAGTTCATACGCCTGCTGTTGTACTCATTGATGCCTTTTTCCCTGGCTGGAAAAAACAATCAACCAATCAGAGCTTTGTAGGCAGGATTTTAAATGGGGAGGTCATCTTCCTGCTCCAGGGCCAGAGAAATAGAAACATGACAATTGTCACAAAAAATGGTGTAGATGAGGTCAACGCATCAAACCCTTCCCATACAACTGAACTGCATTTTCAATTACATTTCTCCTTAACGCAAATTCGTTTTAACGCCACTAATTTCTTTAACGCATTAACGTAAATTGCAATTTTTAGGTTGTAGCGGGCTTAGTTTTTAAGCAAGATTGAGGATACTGGTATCGTATGAAACTAGAAGACTTAAAGATTCCATTGGTACCAACCATGTCATACTATAACATAAATAACGCTCCAAATTTAGTCCAAATTTAGGGGTCCCTTGACCTCTGACCTCAAGATATGTGAATGAAAATGGGTTCTATGGGTACCCACGAGTCTCCCCTTTACATACAAGCCCACTTTATGATAATCACATGCAGTTTCTGGACAATATTTGTCATTGTTTTGTGTTGTTAATTGATTTCCAATAATAAATATATATATATACATTTGAAAAAAGCAGCATATTTGCCCACTCCCATGTTAATAAGAGTATTAAATACTTGACAAAACTGATGAACAGATAAAAAATGTGTGATTAATCGCGATTAACAGCCCTAGTATTTACCTGTAAATGCCAGCAATGGTGGTTTTGATTGAAGCCATTTTGCCAATGTTTTGTCCACACTATGTAGTTCTTATGACCAAGTGGGACATATTGTAGCTGCAATAGCTACAATAGGAGGCTGTCGTGAAAACACTTACATTACTGCTTGTAATTACAGTCTGAGTGATATGACGTGAGCGTAGCGTTGGTCATCGATGGACAGAAGATTAATCCTGGTGTCTGGTTGAGTTGATCTGCCCTGTTGGCATCCTTTTTGTGATTTTATTCATCGTTTTATTCTGAAATAGCCCGTTTTGTTAATCATATATGGCTGTTTAAAAAATGGAAATTGAGGTTCAATTAGAGTATTTCTTATATTTTTTGTTTCTTTGTCTTTCAGCAGGCGGCAACAAAATGTCATTGTTGTTTTTGAGCCTCTGAGCCTGTAAGATGTTTGCTTCCCATTTTAATTTCTAACCTGCGGTGAGTGAATTTGGATAAAGCCTAATGTGCCTTCAGTGTAATTCTTCTAGTTGTTATAGCTGATATGGGTATTGACTTTATTTATTCCTAATTTGTTAAAGAAATCAGGTGACTGCCAGTTTCTACGTAGGCGCTCAGATCTCTCCTCCGTCCCCATCCTTTCTCCTGCTGTCCATCTATCTCCACCCTCCTCTCTTCTCCCTCGCCGTGTGATGTCAGGTGGGGTGTGCCCTGCTGTGATGAAGCCCCTCTGATCACCGGCTCCTGAACAGTGTGTGGGAGCAGATATGTCATTATTCTGCAGCCAGGTGGTCGCGCTGAAATCACACGGAACACATCAGCGATGTGATGCGGCTCCCAGATCTCCAGCTATACCTCTCACATTACAGCCGTCCAGGTGTTCAAACGCTGCCGCATCTGTCTAAATACAGGTATTACGTTGGGAGGAGGGGGAGGAATAGGTCTGTCGATGATGGCAGTAGAGAGAAAACGGGGGATGAAGAGGAAAGAAAAGAAAATATGGAGGCAAGTGATACTTAGGAGGTCAATTCAAAAGTCTTTGACGGGTCTGAAACAGACACATAGAAAACCAGCCGAGTCGACATTGTCGGCATTGTACGTTTCTATAAACCAGGGATATGTTGAATGTGGACGTTTATGCATTCAGTCAGAGCAAGTGACGTAGTATATCGAGCGAACTTTATTAAAAATGATGCGGTATAACAAGTGAGAAAGTCCACCAAGTGGGAGTGGGTGGGTTGTTGGACGGTAGGGCTGTGTATTGGCAAGAATCTGGCGATACGATGCTTATCATGATACAGGGGTGACGATTCAGTATATTGCGATTTTTTTTCAAATCCAATTTTAGGAAAACTGGTATAAAGACACACCACATGTATCAAATCTGAGTAAAACAAAGTCTTTATGTGAAATGGCTTCTATGGGGACTAATGTCATTACACATGAATACAATTGGACTCATAAGAGTCTCAGCTTTACAGTGATACCCAATTTACGTAATTCTACGACTGTTTAGGGACCCCAGTATGCAGAAATATTCAAATACACCATTTTAGAGTAGCTCATTTGTACTGCATGCAAAAAACTCCATGTTATTTTGCCCCAAACTGCATGTGATTATCATAGAGTGGGCATGTCTGTAAAGGGGAGACTCGTGGGTACCCATAGAACCCATTTTCATTCACATATCTTGCCAGTTTTTCCTCACCAAACTTTAGCCTAAAGTTGGAGCCTTAGCCTCTTTTGTGACAAGATAGTATCACATGGTTGGCGACTGGGTTGTGGAAAACCTACCCAAACCAGACATACATAGATACATTTTCTCATTTCTGAGCTGATCTGGCAATACAACTGGATCTTACCAATCCAATTTGGGTAAATGTAATTTTTACCCGGCTGAAATTGGGTTCAGGGTCAGTTCTTGCATATGAAGATCCAACCAGTCTATGAAGCCCTCTATTTCCTACTCAGTTCAAACATGATGTCAAATGATCATAGCTGTTCATGCGTGCACAGCAAACAATATTACTTTTATAAAATTTTGCATTCGATTTTTAAAATAATTAACACGTCATGCTCCGTGGTTATCTTTTCTGCGTCTTTACTTTATATTCCCCAGTCTAATGGTAGGAGGAAACTAAATGGACCTAACATTTAAATATTTTTTTACAAAAAAGAGAGAAAAAACTGAATGAGTCAAGAAGGAAGAAGCAAAAGTTGAACAAAGGAAATGAAAAGGAAACATCATCTTAGAAGAGGAGAGGAGGAGAACTGATCAGAGACAGACAGCCATGACAGTGACAGGAGAAAATCAGTGTGATTCTGAACCACAGGATCCTTTGACCTTTGACCCCTCCAGTCTGACAGCACCTGACCCATCATCCATCTCTCCGGGGTCACCCCTCCTCCTCCTCCTCCTCCTCTCCTCCCACAGAGAGAGAGAGAAAAACACTGTGACAGTTTTTCCCATCTACTACCATATAGATCCCGTATCCGTCAACTGAAAGAAGCCGCAGCGAGCCAAAACGAGAAAGTAGAAAACGGCGGAGGGTCTGCATGGATATGACCTGCACCCTCACATTTTAAATGTATTGCGGTAACGTGCGGTCAAGCCAGCCGTCACTCTCAACTCCGTGGTCGACGCTACAACTGTAGAGCACCCATATACTGACATTTATGTTAAATGCATTCAAACGGCCCCGATGGAGCTGACCATGGATGTATAAAGAGAACGGAGCTGACGGAGAGCTAGAGATGTCCGGTTTTCAAAATAAGATGTTCATAAAGGGAACTGTATATACAAACTACATATATGGAAATAAGGTTGATTAGATTATATTCAGCAGAAGTCCCTTATAAATTAAAATATAAATTAAAAAGAAAATACCACTAATTTGTGAGGGAAATGTCTTTATTCTTTGATTTTTGGGTTGCTGGAAAAACAAATTATAATATATAAATGATATATTTGACTTCAGGACATCTGTGACTACATATATGCTGAAAATCAAACATTTTTATTTTTTATTAATTTAGATATTTTCCAAAGTAAAAGTCCCTAGAAGTGTATGATTCAACTTTTTCCCATGGTCTAGTGTTAAAAAGTTAACAAAAATTGCAATAAATCGTAATATTGAATCGCAATTCTTGTAGAATCGCAATACATATTGAATCGGCACCCAAGTATCGTGATAGTATCGTATACAGATATTAGTCCTGTGTACATACAGGCAAAATAATTCAACTATTTGTATTTCATTAAAACTGTCCTAGAACGTATATAGTACAACTCACATGCAAATTGATCAGCAGCCAGACTTCCTAAATCCTAAAAATAACAATATATGTCATGCTTGGCCAATATATGGGGTAACTCCACAGGATTCAAAGGGTTTAGCAACCTGTGTCTGTAATTCACATGACCAAGAGTGATGCATCATGATCATTTAGGGGATAGTATGAGGGTGAGAGTGTTTCCCAGATCTTTTTTTTACGAAGCCATGTTGATGTTCACCATTCAGTTTGTTTCCCGGCCTGTTCCTGTGTGTCACATGAAAACCTTGTGAGCTTGAGCGCTGCGTCTTTATTTAGTCCGACGGTGTCAGTGAACAACACTCTGCCGCGTAGCTGCTCATTGTGCTGCACTTTAATACTTCCATATTGTGCTGCTAATTCAGAATTTCACACCTTTTCTCTCGTCGCTACCTCTCTCTTTGTCTCCCCGCGTCGTTCGCCTCCCATCCCAACCCCGAAGACAAGAGGAAACGTGTTAAATCCACCTCTAAGAACCTTTTTAATTCAACATTAGCAGTCGTCATCTGTCTGCCGAACAATGCCCAAACACAATTTACAGCATCCCGCCTTTGTTTACTCTGCAGCTAAATATTGTTCCGTCAATAATGGACTCCAAACACAGAATCAGGCTCTTAGTTTTAGGTAATCCTGAATGTTTTACAGGAGATTCTTCTTTTCGCCGTGTTTTATTGTCTTGGGAGCATAATTGGAGTATTTCCTTCATTTGTTTTAGGTTTTAGGAGGAACATGGGCTCGGTGCCTCGTGGATGTAACTCCAGATGCTATTGTGTCCGAGGTTTTTGTGGAAGTGTCGCCCGAAATCCTCGAGACAAAGGCAGCAGATATGGTGGGGAAAATATAAACCCTGGAAAGAATCAAATCCTCCAAAATTCTCATTCGGCGACACTTATGAAGGGAGGACGGGGGGTTAAACTGGAGCACGGAACGAGGTGATGTCCAAAAAAGAACAGAAAAAAACAACGTGGCAAGCTACCTAAACCTCCTGCAGTGTTTCAGGTGCCATGTTTTCTACTCCCCTCCACCCCCCACCATCAACCTCCCATCAGATCACAGCGAAATAAAGACATTGATAAATTCACGGATGGGTGCGAATGTTGCCAAATCGAGTAAGACCCCGACCAAAGTAAACGCCGCGCCGCGGAGCGAGAAAAGAGAAGGAGAAAAGAGAAGGAGGGATGGAGGGGGGGAGAGAAGATTTGGGGCTCTAATGCCAGCCTTATGCGTCTTTTAGTCGTTTCCGCCGTCGGGGCTTGGCACCGGCACGGCGCTGTCAGCCAGCCAACAAAAATCTGCAGTGCCTGCCGCATTTCAGCAGCCCTGTTTTGTCTGAGACCAACACACACACACACAACACACGCGGCGACACACTCACGCGCCATACACACTCTGCACTGCAAATCGGCGACGTTTTTTCTTCACGAAACCGAAAGCTTCGTGAAAGAAAATGTAGAAATTGAAGTCTAATAAAGGAATAAAATTCCTCAAAATGTTCTTCTTTATAAATCAGAGACATCCTGAACATGTTTTTTTTTTTTTTTTTTTTTTAGTGCAGTGCCACTAACGCACCATGCTGCTTTGGAATATTAATTTGAAATATAGTTTTCCTGTGGAAGTCCTGCTGTTCGGAGGGTTTGGTGATGTCGCCCCGTTCGCTGTTGTTTGTGTTGTTTATCTATTGATTCCAGGGTGGAGGAGGGGTGAATGAGTGTGATGGGATGGGGGGTGGGGGGGGTGTTGGATAATGAAGGCTGTTTGGTAACGAGGGAGGGGGGGGGGTGTTCTTTGGGTCTCACTCTCATGAACAGGGAACAAGTGTCATGGCTGCTGCTGAATTGTAACCCATCTGCTTCACAACCACGCGGACAAACCAACTCTGCTTCAGACACATACATGCAAAGATCTTATAGAAAAATATAGTTACTTGTAAATTGTGTGTTTTTTGTCAATGAAGAACACTCTATCACACATTCTCAGATACATCACATGTAGCCCCTAAAGGGGTTAAAGCTTGCTAAACAGACACTATATCCAGACAGTAGTGCATGAGACAGGTAATCTGAAAAAAATCATGTTCTTCTGGTGTCCTCCGGTGCTCCTAATGGCATCTGCAAGATTTCACAGACCGGAGAAAAACAACCAATCAGAGCCGAGCTGGAGCCTTGCCGTCTCTGAGTAGTTGTCAATCACTTGCGAACTCCGATCAAACGGTCAAACTAGGCAGCGCTGATCCAATATGAATCAATATTCTGTTACTGTAATGCCTATTTCTTGTGTAAAATGTTTTCAGAAACATCTTGTAGTGTACTGTTTAGCTGTAAAATTAGAAAGTTACTGACCCATGTTGAGATAAAGTTGAGGAAATACAAAGCACCGCCCAGCAGCCGGAGGAAACTTTCTCATTTTGCAGCTAAACAGTACACTACAAGATGTTTCTGAAAACATTTGAGGCAAGAAATAGGCATTACAGTAACAGAATATTGATTCATATTTGATCAGCGCTGCCTAGTTTGACCATTTGATCGGAGTTTGCGAGTGATTGACAGTTGCCTCCGTTGAATGAACAGCCAATAGGAACGCTCTCTCTTGGAAATGACCTGTGATTGGCCACAGTCTCCCGTCACAGGCTAGATTTTCTAAAGCCTGAAAACAGAGCCATGAGGAGCCATTCTGTCTATGGCAGGTTTAAGCAAGTTGCCTTTTTAGATTCTCTCAAAGATTCATGAAAACAAGCATTCATTCCTAAAGGGTTGACATTTTTGGAGATAAATGGTTAACTGTGTCCCGGTGCCAGATTGCATACGACTAGTATACAGTGTGTACTATATCATAATTGTAATTGTTGGGAGTTAGTATACAAGAACTCAATGGCCGCAGGTCTACAGGTAGATGGATGTATGCTGTACACATTGTAAATCACATTTGAGGCAAATTTGTGATTTAGGGCTGAGTAAATAAAGTTGACTTGACTATACATCACAGGAAATGATATGCTGACAGATGTCAGTCAAACTGCAGCTTTGGAATAACAATTAAACGTCACAGAACAAGAACAAAATGTTTGCCACCATGTCGCCAACAATCATGATTTATTTTTTTTAGCATGTTGCAGCGAAGTAGCTCCTCCACTTCTCCTTTGTCCAAAGCGTGTGTGGGACGATAATATCAATCAACAGCACATTCGCAAATTAAGAGGATGTTGATGTGTCCATCACTTTTTGAGGGTCTGAATTCTCAGTGTGAGTATGCACTAGGCCTAGAGAGGGCACTTTAAAATGTCCATAATAGAATGAAAACAGTAAGGCCTCTATCATGTATAAGGGGTGTAACGCAAAGCTACTATTTGTCTTTGTATTTATTACATATTATTGTCACATCTATGTGGTGGGGGCCACATCACAGATGGACACCTTAAAGTGAGATTTGGCAAGTCTTTAATACTCTTATCAACATGGGAGAGGGCAAATACGCTTATTTATCCAAATGTATTATTAGATATCAATTAACAACACAAAACGATCACAAATATTGTCCAGAAACCCTCACAGGTACTGCATTTATCATAAAAAAATACGCTCAAATCATAACATGGCAAACTGCAGCCCAACAGGCAACAACAGCTGTCAGTGAGTCAGTGTGCTGACTTGACTATGACTTGCCCCAAACTGCATGTGATTATCATAAAGTGTGCATGTCTGTAAAGGGGAGACTGGTGGGTGCCCACAGAACCCATTTTCATTCACATATCTTGAGGTCAGAGGTCAAGGGACCCCTTTGAAAATGGCCATGCCAGTTTTTTCTCGCCAAAATTTAGCGCAAGTTTGGAGTGAATTTAGCCTCCTTCACGACAAGCTAGTATGACATGGTTGGTACCAATGGATTCCTCAGGTTTGTAGTTTCATATGATGCCAGTATCTTCATTTTGTCTTTAAAACTGAGCCTGCTAAAACCTAAAAATCGCAAGTTATGTTAATGCATTAAATAAATTAGTGGCGTTAAAACAAATTTGCGTTATTATCGTGTTAACTTTGACAGCCCGAGTGGAAATACATGTCATAATGGCATTGAGCCATATTGAGTGACTTTTCTTGAAAACTGGAGGTTGTGTATATAATGGGAGGAGGTCCAGATTAAAATAAAGTTGGTCTTACGTGTCTTTGAAAAGAAATAAATAGAAAGTTATTGACCTTCGAATCTATTAGCATGCTCTTTTGAGACTGTCCCTAACTTCAGCTCCTCAGTTTCCCTCTTCTTTCAAGTCACCAAAGGTGTCAGGCTTCAATATCTGATCAGGTAAACATAACACCAGTGGAACATCAGTCAGGCTGTATCCCTCACTGCACAGCTAATCAGGTGAAAACTGATGAAAAGTTATTGAGGATGAACATCGCTGAAGGTGGGAATATTACTGCAAAAATTGTGATGCCTGCTAGAAATCCCACAAGGCAATGCTTTTCATTGGGTAGATGTATGAATTACAGATGTGCGACATAACATGGCGAAAAATGATTTTGTGTGTGTGCCAGAGATCTCAATTCACTGCTCAGTAATGGAGAACATACAGTTTTTAATGTTTTATTATGTGGGGAGTTGTCAATGAGTGGACAATGTGGTGGTTTCGGAGAGACATTTTGAGGTTAATTGTGTCACTTTTCTACGTCGCAGCCTCAGTAGACCAGAGTGCACTGCAGTTACAGGATAGGATGCGGTACACAAAACCAAATCGACTCACCTCGAGGTTCATGATCTAGACGCCTCCCTAACTGCCCCGTTTGACCGAAAGCGAGTTCAAAAGCATTCTGGGAAATGTAGGAAATCACTAACAGAACTAATTTTCTGAAACATTTTATGTTCGCGGCTCAGCAGCTGCACAGCCTCGCTCGGAGCTGCCGTCTGTATCAGCAGAATTACCTTGAAAATAACAGCGCGGCTTTAATTACCGATGAAATGTACCGATATAATTAGATTCACCATCTTTGGGGCGGCAGTAGATCAGTCCGTGGGGACCGGAGGTTCGCCGGTTCAAGTTCCTGCACGAAACCAAGTACAGAGTGTGTACTGGTAGCTGGAGAAGTGCCAGTTTGCCTCCTGGGCACTGCCGAGGTGTCCTTGAGCAAGGCACCGACCCCCTAAAACTGCTCCTTGGCCCATTGATCCTAATATACCAGGATGGGTTAAATGCAGTAGCTAAATTCCACTGTGTGCTGTCTTATGTACAATGTGTGACAATAAAATTAAATTTATATCTACATTTTACATTTTTATATTAATTGCAAATCACTTTCTGACCAGTTGAATACTAAACCACAATTTTAAATCTCTGTTTGTGCATCATAAGGTTAGTGCTCCATTTATAAAATGGAAACACTTTTACAAATTAGATTTTAAAAGACGAACAGCAGGTAGGCCTAACACCAGTGTGTGGATACTAAAACTTAAATACTATTTCACTGCATAAAATGAGAGAAAACTTGGTGTTAGATTTGGAGAAATCCCAAACACTGTTTCTGTTAGATTAAATAACCAGATGTACAGTCTGTGTCGGTTTCCAGTTTATTTCCGATACTTATTCACAAACATTGAGATATTTAACGTAGAAGATTTCAACTCAAGATGAATTTAAAAGATAATTAAAAATGATTAAAGGTAATTTTTACATACTAAAATTAATCAATGACTCCAATATACAGAATCAAACTTGAAAAAATAATAAAAAAGGAGTGTGAGTTGTGGTCCAATCAGCAGTCAGATCTGCCGTGATATGGCTGAAGGTAGAAGCCGACAGATGTGAGCTGGATGCTGCGTCTCTCGAGTCGTTCTCGTCGCTCGTATATGTTCATCTGTTGTTTGATGTATTCACTCGCTCCGGTGCCAGGAAATCAATGCCTGCTGGGAGTGAAGGACGGGGGGGTGTGGTGGTGGCGGTAGTGTGTGTGTGTGTGGTGGTGGTGGTGTGGGGGGGGTTGTCTGTTAGACGACGGTTACTCATCGACCATCGTCTGTTAAATTAATGTTGATCCCAAAAAAATGTTACGCTTTACACGGGAAGACAACGCCATGAATAAATATATAGATTATTTCAAATTCAGCGCTGGCGGGTTTCAGAGTGTCTGTTAGTGTGTGTGTGTGTGTGTGTGTGTGCGTGCGTGTGTGTGCGCGTGTGCATGTGTGTGTGTCGGTACCTTTCAGACTTTGTAGAAACTTCTGGACCGGTGCCCAGCGGTGTCATGGAAACGCTTGAATCGCTCAGAATGATTCATGTCTGCACAGACCAACCCTCCCCCCATCACACACACACACACACACACACACACACACACACACACACACACACACACACACACACACAGCATGCAGGAAGAGGGAGTTTAACCCTTCTTCTCTCCATCCTCCTTTCCCCCCCCTCCCTCCCCACCTCCTTCTCTCTCCTCTCTTTCTTTCCCCCTCGTCATCTCGCCATCCTCGTCAAATCGCACTATTAGTCACATAGTTTATTAAAATGGACTCATTATATGGATGTCAGAGGGGATCACGTCTTCTGAGTGTTTCCTTTCACACGGAGACAGACTCGACATGACTCTCTGAAAGAATGAGTCTAGACGTCGACATCGACTCCCGTAGAACAACTCCATCGGGTTGCTTTTTCCCCGTCCTGAATGAAAACCAATGACTGATAGGTGTCAAATGTGATGGACAAAATCCATCAAAACAAAGAGACGAGGTGTCAGCACTGACTGAACATCCATTTTCTTTTTAATTTTCATATTTTCATTTTTTATTTGGTTATTTATTATTAATACATATTATTTATTTTTTATATATATTATTTTGTATTATTATAAATTATTTTTTATCTTTTAAAACACAATTAAAATAAGCTAATTAATTCAAAATTACAAACACTCAAATTAGGGTAATCAGTCAAAAGAAAGTCAAGACTCTTAGAACAACGTCAGGTTTGTTTGACTTCCTCTTTATGAATCTGAATAAAAACATATTCAACACAATAAAGAATAATAATAATAAAAAAACAATCAAAAATCTAATCAAATTGAAGCAATCAAAATACTGTCAAGAGAAACTGATTGATGTTGGTATGGACACTTAGAGCAACTCCATCCCTTTATCCTCTCCTCTCCACTCCTCTCCTTTCCCCTCCTCTCCTCTCCTCTCCTCTCCTCTCTTCTCCTCTCCTCTCCTCTCATCTCCTCTCCTCTCCTCTCCTCTCCTCTCCTCTCCTCTCCTCTCCTCTCCTCTCCTCTCCTCTCCTCTCCTCTTTGAAATTTTGAGCGTCAAACTCTTCATTTCCTGCATTCTGGTGAATTTGTATGCACTAATTGATGGTGGAAATGTCCTTATTTATGTAAAGGAAAAATCCAGGCACACAGAAATAATTTATTCAAGATATAAAAATCTAATGGAATATAATGCAGTATAAGGCTCTCAGTTATTCTTTATTGACACATTCAAAACATGTCCCACATATGTGTTCTCTAAGAAGTCATAAAAGTTTGAAAATGAAATGATATTATGAGAATAAAGTTGTAATTTATTGAGAATAAAGTCATTATATTTCAAGAAATAAAGTTTTTAATATTATGATTATAGAGTCGTAATTAATTGAGACAAAAGTTATAATATTACGAGAATAAAGTTGTAAATTATTGAGAATAAAGTAATTATATTTCAAGAAAAAAGTTGTTATATCACGAGAATAAAGTTGTTTTTTGATGAGAAAAATACATTATATTTCAATAAAAAAGTTGTAATATTACGAAAATAAAGTCGCAATTTATTGAGAATAGTCATACATTTTAAGAACAAATTTTCCTCTCCTCTGTTGTTTCCTCCACCCCTCTCCTCTCCTCCTCTCTTTTCTTCTCCTCTCCTCTCCTCTGTTGTTTCCTCCTCTCCTCTCCTCTCCTCTGTGTTTACTGCTGTTGATGTCTTCACTTTGTTGGTGTGCTGCAGACAATGAAACTTTATTAAACTAATTAAGATAAACATCAACAAGGAAGAAGTAATTAATGAAGAAGAAAATCCAGAGCTTTGCTGCCACTGCCCCCTTGTATTGATCTTTGTTGTAGCTACAGCTCCTCAAAACCCAAACCAAGCTCCTGTTACTTGGTTGCTACTTGCTGGTTAAAGTGAACAAGGGTTAGCACGGAAGTTAGCGACAACTTCAGCTCAGACTCACTTCAGGTGGGCTGTTGAGGTGGACCAGCTGTTTTCATTTCATTGACAAGCCGCTGACCTGCAACCAGACCTCAAACAACAGGAGGTCTATTATTTATTATTTTTATTAAAAAAGAACAGATTGTTTTTCATTTAAATTGCTGGAAGAGCCCAGTCACAAAATTGTCAAATCATATTTTATTTGCTTTTTGTGAGTTGATATAAATGAAACTGATTGTGTTCAATAGGCATAAATATCGTCTCATATCGATCGCAGGCTCCTGAATTGAATTGAAAACGAATCGTATCGTGGCAGACTTTGTGATATCGGCAAATATCGAATCTTGTCTAAAGAATCAATATAATGTATCGTGATTTACACCCCTAGTGTCATGTTTCCATCAGAGCTGGAGCTACTGCACAGTCATCTGTCCCGGGAATGAATGCCGATTGTAACCTTTCCCACTAAAGACAAAAGACAGATGTTAGTGGGTGTTAGGTTTTTTTTGCCCAGTGGGAAAGGGGGCTTTAGTCACTGCTCTGTGACATTCATTAACCCTTTCATGACTCATTTTGCTCCTCACTTTGCTGCAGAAATAAAAACAACACAGTGGAATTGATATCGATTTTACGTTTAACGTTACCTGAAGACGATTTTGTTGTTGCACTGCTGCAGGTCACAGAATCTGGCGGGTCACGAAATATGGTGTAACACGGGCAGTATAATACAAGTTCTTACTTTAACATGTTGGACTGCCTGTTTTGTCGTGAGTACCCTCCAGTAAATATTGCATTTCGTTGTTGTTTTGTTGATTTCGGTGAAATTTTTGGAAAGTTAAAGCTAACGCGGTCTTTCATGTTCAGTCAATCAGTCGTGTTAACAACTGTTTGTATGTCATCAGTATTTTGTCTTTGCAGATACCTGTAGTGTCAGAAAGAGGCAAAGCTGATTGATGAGTGATCCGGGTAATTTACAAAGTAGGAACCGGATCCAAAACGGAGCCGGCTATCGAAACCCATCCCAAATTACCCCTATCAGGAAATTTAAAAATAATGTATGAACGAAAAATCCACAATGGAGAAAAGAAATGAGAAAAAAAAACCAGCAGTAAATTGCTTATATAGCAACAGTGTAAAGACCAAAAAAAACACAGAAAAAAAACAAACTACAACACTAACACTACAGGTCTGAGAGTCGTTCTGGGCTTCAAGGAGGCAGACATGACCAGAATACAAAGTGGTGTTGCTTTGTGGGCTTCTGCTGTGTAGGCGAGTCCAACAAAATCCACTATTTATACACACACACAGTAAGTGTGGCTCTGGTTTTGGATCATGTGTTATGAGTGTTTGCTCTCTGTGGTTTCGTATCATGCTGCGTCGTGTGCTGGCCTTGTTCTGTAAAACACTTGTCAATGACCGTGCTGGTTAAAAACACCAAAAGAAAAAAGGTAAAAATAATAGCGATGACCTTTAAAAACCCGATGGTGTGACATCATGCAAAGATTGAGAATTGGCCCCTTTTGTGAAGACAGACTTTCAGTGTCTGAGGCTGGCCTTCATCCAAACGCAGAGAGCCACAGAGAGGTTTCTATAGCTTCTAAATCAGCCAAACTTAATGTGGTTTTGTGTTTGTTTTGTGTGTTTTTCGGACACATTCGGGGTCGAGTACAGGAGGAAAAAACATACAGAGAAAAAGTGGTTCAATGGGTCAATATGTGTATGTGTTTTTCTGTTGTTTTTCATACTAAACAAGAATTAAATGGCTTCACAAGGACAGAAATAAGCATGTAGTACTATAAGTTTAGGTCAGGTATAGGGTTAATGTTGAGGTGCTGAGCTTAAATTAAAGTCTTGACATTAGAATTAGCTACAGGCTTGGGGTTGAATCCAAGGGGAAGAACAAAAAGAAAGGATGTTTTGCGTTGAGTGTTTATTATTTTGCACGGTTGGTGTTAAAAACCATGTATCTCTAACATGTCAACTTCACGTGAGCTAAGAAGAACAGCCCTGTTTTGAGCTTTGAGCTTTTGATTCAGCTTTATTCAGCTACTCCAAATGGTTTGAAATGGTTTATTTAGCTTAGGAAGCGGGATCATTTTCTTTACCCACGAAGGGATACTTCGGATAATTTGAAGATACATATACTGTTCATACTATACTGTATGTGTGTATAATCATTTTGAAAGAAAATCCTCCTCCAGTGGCGCCCTTTCGTTGTGCCGAGCAACGCAGCACGTTGCTTGGTGCGCTCACGCCCAGTTAGTTGAACGTTTGTGCTGCACGCTGCGACAATGTCCCGCGCAGTCAATAGAAACAAGGCAGCCAGCCAGGTAGCCACGAAATTAAAGATGGAGGAAATGTTACTTTTGGTAGTTTCAGAATTCTCCGAATTATATGACACCAGTCCCCGCATAAATCCTGACATCAGGAGGAAAGGCCGATGCATGACAATCAGATTAGATTCAACTATTGTCATTGCACAAAGACAATGAAATGCTTAGGGTGCGCTTTTTAGCATAACTCAGATGCATTACCTTTGCTAACAACAGCGAAATTAAGAGCTTTGTCTAGCACGGATGCTAGAATCTTTTTGCCTTCTTTGCGTGTTCCTCCGCGACTTCCCAGAATATCGGGTTAAATCTGCGCTGAACCAAGCAACCAATCTGAAAGCCCCCATGAGAGATGTCATTTCACTGTTAGCTGCTGAGATCAGAATATGGCTCAGGTTGTGAGTGATGTCTTAAATTTCACGTCTGAAATTTGTGAAAATCAAATATGATCGTATATAAATGTTATACATGTGAAATGATAATAAATTCACATATGTGAGGAAAAAAATCCAAACTTTTGAGCGAGAAAATTCATCCTTGAGTTTGGACACAGTACAATACATTTACAAAATCTTAAATCAAGGTCTATGTGGTTGGAAGCCTTGGGAAAAAAATAGTATGTGGACATTGGGTTGTGATTTATTTACCTATTTTATTGTTTATTTCGGCAAAAGTTTAAGGAACAAGATTATTTAAACCCAGACTAAATTTAAATTCCAGTTCCCACCTTTTCAAATATGAACTTTGATATGGCGTGGACACAATTCTTGTAGGATCTTATGATCTCGACAAGTTCTCATTTACCATCAGATCGCATTTTGCTTTAAATCTATCTTGAATATAGGAGTAGTTTTTGTTTAAGACTATTTCAGGCTCAGGGATTAGGACTGGATTAATAAGAGTAGATTTGGTTATTGGCCTTGTTAAGAAGTAGCGTGATAATAGCTAATAGTCTAGCAGAGCGTTCTGGTTCCGTTAGCTCTCAGCTTGTAATGGAGCTTATTTGTGTTTCCTCTCTGTCTCTCAGCATTGTGGATTAGGAGGGATTTGGTCCTCCTGGCTCACGACTTCTCTATGGGCTTTATACAGCAGAGTGGGCTGACCTCCCCTCCTCCACCTTTTGTACCTCTGCAGCCAGCACACTCTAATGAGTGGCGGTTTGTCTGGGGGTCCTCCTCACAGCCAATGAGCCTGTTTATGTGCGACATCCAGGAAAAAAATGTCACCGCTGGGTTCCTCAGAGAAATGCAGAGGTTGGCGGATTGAGGCGTTGAGGTTAGGAAACCTTCTTTTAAGGAGTTTGTTGAGGTTTGAGACCGTCTAGTGTTTGTTGTTAGATTATTTTGGGGCTTTGTTGACGCCATGTGACTCATGGTCGAGATAAAAGGAAAGATTTAGAGACAGACATGGTTGGTTATGGATACACTTATGATGATATGATGACACATGAAGCTACAACTAGCACCCATTTTGTATCGGTATTTGAATTGAAGTGTCAAAAATAAGTGGTTTCCAAATATTTTGTCCAACAAACAGTCAAAAATCCAGAAACACTCGAGATAATGATGCTGTTAACTGGAGGAAGTCATGAAAATACTCGTGTTTTCAAGATGTAATCAGTGGGCAACCTCCGGGTCTGAAAAGTGAAGCCAATGTGGTGCCTTAAACTTGCATTCTTTCTAACAGCCAGCAGGTGGCGACTCCTCTGGTTGATGTTCATTTAGTAAATTATGTTCCCATTTAGAGTCAAATAGACCATTAAGAAGTGTATGCTTTTGGGCGTGGCTACCTTGTGATTGACAGGTTGCTATCACGGCGTTGTCCGGTCTGGGAGGTGTCCGTGTACTTTGAGCTCTCTGAGGTTGAAGAACCCCTGTTCTCTTGTGGTTTGAAATGACTTGGTGAAGGCAGCTATCTAAGGAAGCACCATTGGGGTTTGAGAACCTTTTAAAGTAGGGTTTTCTAAGAATGTTCTGAGGATTCAGAGCACCTGTTTATATGTTTGAGTTTTCTAGACCCTGTTATGAGTTCCTGGAAGTATTGTCGGATCAAATCAACCCTATTGAAAATAGGTTTGTCAGTGAGTCTTCTGAAGAACAAGGTACTTTAGTCTTTTATTAAGTGTTCCCGCAAAACACAATTTTTTTTGTATCTTAGAAGGTGGCAGACACCATCAAGTTCCTCAACAATCCACGAAAGATCGTGAGACATCCGGTTGTGTTGAGGTTTCGAGAAACAGTCAGGGTTCGGGAAACAATTACAAACATTTTTCAAGAAGCGCTATGAGGATGAAGAAACCTGTATTTTGGATGTTCCTGAAGGAACTAGCATCAGGGTTTGACATTTTGAGGATTGTTGGAGGTTTCTAGAAAATGTCCCGGTTCAAGAAATGATTACAAAAGTGTTTTTCAGCAACCCTTCAAAGGAAGAAGGACCCCTTTTTGTTCAGCGTTCCTTGAAGCATTGTTGTGGTTTGAGAACCTTTCATGAAGGTAGTTTTATAAGAACTCTCAGAAGTTCCTGGAAGCACTGTCATAGTCATCCTTTCAAGGGTTTTTCAACAAATGTCTGAGGTTTTCAGAGTTCAGAGTCCCTGCTGTAACCGTGAGTGAGTTTCCCTTTAAGAGGAGGTTCTCGAAGGTACCCTCTATGATGCTTTAAAACCTTGAATTAAGGTCCTAGAAGTACTGTAAGATCAAACCACCATTTTAAGAGGGGGGCTTAGTCATAGATCTTTCTGAGGTTGATTGGGTCCTTGAAGTGCTTTCACATTTTGTTACCCTTTCTGGAAATAATGTTCTGCACAAACCGAAAGAACCAAAAAGATTCCTAGAAGTGCTTTTATTTTGGAGAGTATGGAGGTTGACGGGGAAACAGAGCAGAGGCGAGAAGAGAGGACGTTCTGATGGGATCTGATCCAAAGTATTCTGATAGCATCAGAGAACATTGTGTATGAAACAGTCTGAGGTGGGGGAAAAACTGTGGTAGTAATGTGGTTTGTCAGCTGGACTGTTAACATTTTTTTGTAATTGTAAATTTATTTTGATTTTTGTGGACATGCTCTGCCACTGCTGAGGTTTTGGACTGCGTCCTTTCACTTCCCTAAATGGGTGAAAATGTTGGGCAAAGATCATAATACAGTAGGTTATTTGATTTAAATTAAAACAAAACAAATCAGCTGAAAAATAGAAAACTCAATGATAGTCGACTTTTTGAAAAAGATGTTTTTTATTCAGATGCACTCGTTGTTGTAACGTATTGTTTTTATTATTAAAAAACTCCTTTTTATTTTTATCAAACCACAGAGTAGCTTCCCTGTTGGTATCTCTGTGTGTGTGTGCTTCCATTCACAGTGTACTGTGACAGGGTGTGTGATCTTGCAGCTGACCCTTCCCATCCTGCGTTGCTCCGTCCCTGCCCAGTTTTTTTTTTTTCTTTTTTTTTTTTTTCCATTAATGTTGCTCTCTCTTTAACAGCCAAATTAAAATACCAGGGGTTTTTGTTTGTGTGTGTAATACATGAGTTCAGCCTGCAGAGATGGTGGAGGTTAAAAGGTCGCCGTCTTTGGACAAAAGTAAAGAACTGGGGCTTGTACAATTGGTAGATCTTCAATTCACAATATATCTTTGTAGTATCTGTAGCTTCTGTATTCGGGTCATTGTTATCTTTATTAATACATTACAGCATTTACAAAATGATCAAAATCACATGATAAACAGCATTCAGTCACATGGTTTATTTGTTTTTTTACTTTAACAAAATTATATAATTTACAAAAGCATTGTATGCATTTAAAAAAACATTTTTTCATGGTCGCATTGGCAACAAAATATAATTATATACAACAAATATAATATGCTTTTATGGAAATAGCAAAATATCAGGATCCATACATTCTTTGCAGGTGCTCATTAAGAATAATCTGCACAAAAAGACAAAAAATAATCCGTGAAACAATACACTCTGTCTTATTCACAATTTTTTTTTTTTATTCCAAAAACACATGACAATATTGTGAGCACACATTGTCTGGTAATAGGTTTTAAATGTGAGGACTATATGCACAAATATTTATTTAAACATAAAACATTTTTAAAAAATCAACAGAAGGAAAAATACCAATATCGCCCTTACTTGTCTTTTGGGTTTTTGTGGTGTGTTTTAGCAGAGTCTTTTCTTTTGAAAGAGCAGCTGCTGTTGTGGCTGCTGAGACGAACACAAAAAAAATAAAGAAAGAGAAAAAGAAAGAAATATATAGAGGTGTGTGTGTGTATTCAAAATCCATAAGGGATATAGATATATACATACAGTGCTCAACGGGGAATTTTATTAAGGGCTGCCGTGGCAGGAGAGTCAACGTTGGCCCTCCTCCACCGACGAGACAAGGGGCTGATCAGTGCTATGAATGGGATGCTATAATAAAGTTATTTTTGTCAGTAGTGAAGTGGAGAGGCCTCTCACACATCCAAATATCTCATCCTGTCAGGGCTAACGACACAGGCCTCTCTTATATATTATTATCCTATCTTTTATTCCCGTCGCTCTGCTCAGGCAGCTGGATCTATTTCACCTTCTTGTTATTTACTGCATTATTGAAAAGAATTAAGGGACCTTTAAGGTATTTTAAGAGGTAATTAAGTTAATTAGTGAATGAATGAATAAAGAAATGACTAGAGTTAATAGTAGCTCATGCTGTTGATTTTATGTAGCCCGTTTTTCCATTAGCAGTTAAAAAAAAAAAAAAAAGAATTGCGGTATAGAGAACAATCAGTGAATTAATGGTAAATCATACCGTATAATTTTGTTTTGTTTATTGTCCGCAAGAAATACCATGTTAATAATAGAAAATAATAATAATTGATCCTACCACTGATAGCAAAGAATTATCTAATGAATCGGTCGGCCTATGAGAGAAAAAACAAAAATGGCCAAATACACAAAATATTTTTTATTTATTTTTATTATATTTATTTCATGGATAAATCTCTTTAAAATCTCTTCTATTACATTTTAAACACTGCTTCATTTTTCTCATAACCTTTTGGCAATGGAAAAATTTAAATTGCGTTGCCAGATTTAAAAAATATCTGCTATTTAAATATGTCTTTATTATTATTATATTTATTTCATGGATAAATCCATTTAAAATCCCTCTGTATCTTCTATTACATATAAAATACTGCTGCGTTTTTCTTATAACCTTTTAACAATAAACAAATATAAATTATGTTGCCAGATTTCTAAAAATATCTACTATTTTAAAGAAAATTCAAGTTACTTTTAAATGGTTGTAGGCTTAATAATCCTATAAAATCATTCATCTAGAATATGATATTTCAATACATTTTCTAACATTTATATGCAGAATTTTAAGTAGAAATTGTGCATGTGATTGTTTTTTGGATCCGTTGCAGGTCGTGGTGTTTTGCAGAGGTGTCTGCGGTGTTAAATCTAAATGGTTCTTTGTTCAAGTGTATATGTGTGTGTGAGTGTGTGTGTGCGGTCCTGAATTAGTATAATTTAAATGTGTGATTCTGTGTATGGATATATTTCAGTACCATGCAAAAGTACATTTGCATGTGTCAGTGTATAAGGGGCTATATATACAGTATGTATATTGTGCACATTTACACGTGTGTGCGTGTGTGTGTGTGCCTGTGTGTGTGTGTGTGTGTGTGTGTGTGTGTGTGTGTGTGTGTGTGTGTGTGTGTGTGTGTGTGTGTGTGTGTGTGTGTGTGTGTGTGTGCATCTGTGCCAGTGATTTCCAGTACTCTCTGTGTGTGTGTGTGTGGGAGTCTTTGTATATGTGCCAAACCGGTCCAGCTGGCATCAGTCTTAGCTGAAGCCGAGGCCGCTGTATCGGTCACACACACACACGCGCGCACACACACACACACATAGGCGACCACATTCCCATTCTGTACGCCTGTAATTATCAACCTCTTCTGCATCGACTACCATGTTGGCGTGTATTCAGCGCCGGTCTATACACGCCTGATTCAAACCCCTTCACCGCGTACACGCTTCATTTTCCTCCACACACGCTCGCTACAAAACCCCTCCATTTCATCTTGTACGGCTGCACCGACCGCAGAATGTAATTACACACTAACCGTGGTTTGATATTTAGACTGGCTGAAGATTTAAGGTTTTATCCGAAAAGAAGGTCTGTGTGGTAAAAATAGTCTCGAAGTGGTCCCCGCAGCTCGGAGGAGAGGAAAGCCTGTTCAGAAGCTGGAGAGGAAATTAGCTTTGTTGTCTACGCGCCAGTACGGCGGTCGCAGCGTTTTTCGAAATTCATCAGACACCTTTTTCACAGCCAGGCACGCTCGGTTTGTGTATTAAAACGATGGTCGGTTACCTGCCAAAGAGACTTCACCTTCATGTCATGTACTGATCAATCCTTGGACTGCATTTTAAGAACTTTGATGTCTGATTTCAATCAAACACATGTTTAAACACGCTGGACCAAAGATGTTCTGTAAAGACAGTTGGGTAGGTGACGATGTCTGCGCTCTGTTTTCTCATGGCCATAAAATGTGCATCAGATGTAGGTTAAGGCGTAAGACACCTGCACATTATAAAGGGGAGAACGCCAAAAAAGAGGACCACCTGATACAAAAGCATAGCTTACATTTATACTAGGGCTGGATTACAAATTTTCATTGCTATAATCGCATGATTGTCCAAAGTTAATCTTGATTAATCGCAAATTAATTGCCCATTTTTTATCTGTTCAAAATGTACCTTAAAGGGAGATTTGTCAAGTATTTAATACTCTTAGAAATATTACATATAACATGAGGATTTTATCTACGAACGATTTTGAGCACGACCAGATTCTGACCAGGGTTGCTATGGTGTTTCATAGCTTGCCTGTAGTTGGTTTGGGGTGGTTTCTGAGGAGTTACTAGGGTGTTCCAGGCTGTCACTCCGGTCTTTGTACATGGTTGCTAGATCTTTGCCACAATGCTTGATCAGTTGTTAGGGCATCAGCAATCTCAAAACCCTAAAAGCTAAATCATAGTCAGACGATATCGAGTGGGTTCTGAGATTGCATTTCATTCAATGGGTTCCGCCTCTTTTGCTCTCCACGCATACTGTTTACCTTCATTCAACCAAAGCCTGATCGAACCTGATTGGTCAACATTACTCGAACTATAAACAGAAACAAAAAAACGCTTCCGATACCAAAAGATTGTCCCATCGCGTACCGCATATGAACGCAGAATCTGTTTATAGAGATTAAGGTATCGGTAGTTGCTTGCTAGGCTGTGCCAGACCGTTGCTATGACGATATTAGGGCGTGGCTTGGTGGTTTCTAGACTTGTGTCTAGAATCACTATTTATCATATGCTGCACTAAAATTACTGTCCAATGTTTTATTTTAGTGTCCAAATTCTCGCAATGGAACAGAAAAAAAGTACATTCGGCCAACAGTCCCACAATGCATTGCATCCAATTTGATAGATGGGAAAATTATAGTGTCAGTGATGATGCCAGATGATGGTGATTGTTAAGTAAGTGAAATCTATATGGTTCTTCAGTCATGTACACTAATGAGTCTCTGTGGACCAACAAGGGAGGAAAGAGCAGAAAAATACCATAAATGGCAAACCTTCAGAAGGGGTAGGTATACTATACTAGGAGGTTCTGCAATAAAACATTACAAATGTTATTTTATGTTTTTAACATCAACAGTGATTGAGACGGATTAGATTGTGTCTTGGTTTCTAGATGTAAGGCTACTTAATGCCACCTGAATACTGTAGACCTCGTCTCATATTTAATTTGTTTTGTCTGCACATGCAAAGAAACAAAATCTACACCTAAAAGAACGTGGAGGGTGAAAGTGTTGTTTCTGGTTTCAAAGCAGATGTCTGTATTGTTGTGCTGCGAGAGCAGTGAGCAGAAAACACGCACACACACACACACACACTGTGAAGACTCTGATCATGAAAACTGGCTTTGGCTCTTTTCTACTGAACATCTTTTACTGTGTTTCCTAAACAAAGTGTAAATGAATGATCATTTAAATGAATGAAAGAAAGATTGAAATATGTGTTTTGTAATTTAAGTGTTGAAAATGAATGAATTAATGTTAATTAGTTTGTCATCCCCTCTTTATGAATGAATGAATGAAGCCTGTGTTCTAACCCTAACGTTGTTTGTAATCCCCTTGGCTTCACAGATTAAGTAGTAAATGAGGTGGTTTACTTCTGAATGGGTTTACAGTGCAGATATGGATCAGTCCTTGTTGAGATGACTCCCTCTGCTAACTGCTCCCTCTCTTTTCTTGTCGCCCTCCTGCAGGTAAATCAGAGAGGAGTTCGTACTCGTACGGCAGAGAGTCCAACCCACACTGCCACCAGGTGAGTCCCGCTGTGACTGTCTTCTCTTATAAAAGCAGAGTTTTTTTTTTTTTTTGTGTGTCAAAAGCGGTGAGCGAACCCTGATTGGATTTGATCTGAGGTCAGTGGTAGAGGATGTGCAGTCTCAGCTCAGGGACTGACTCTTCATCCCTCCCACTGAACAGTTGTGTAGAAGTGGACAGCAGGAAACGGGTTCAAGTCGCTGAACATGAGCCAGGCTGCAGATGAAAAATATCTGGGATGTGTTTGAGTTTCTGGAGCCAATATGAAGCATCAAGGACAGACCTGACTTTGTTAAACAGCAGGGATACTCAGCTTGCTTGGCCAAGGGTCTACTTTTGCAAAATGACAGTTAATAAACAAACATTGATATTATTTATCAGATAAACTGAACAAACATGAGAAGGCCCCCTCTGTTGGGGGATCCTCCACTGACACTTTTTTTGATAAACAAGCTTTATTAATCTATTTTGATGCTTTTTTTTAATGCACTCTGGCAAATTGTTTACATTCAAAGTACAATTAAAATCCCATTGTGAATTAGAAAATGTTGACCCATCGAGTTCATCAAGTTGACTATCACTGATGTAGAGAGAGGAATTAAGCATGCAGTTAATTGCCTACATTATACCCTGTATCATGTAGCTTGTTAGCTTGGCCACTTAAAGTTTCCCCACTGAAAGCGGGGAATGTCATGCAGGGCAGAGTGAAACTTTACTGGTTATTGAAGATTATTGAAAGTTATTGAGGATCATGCCTTTGACCTTAAAGAGTAACTATGGTATTTGTTATTATCAGTTGTCAGACAGCAAAGACAAGCACTTTTAGAGGATGTACATTGACGGTGGGGAGTTGCCCACAGTGACTACATTGCAGCCCATTTAGCGGCTGCCGTCTGCAGCGTTATCGCGTTATCTGGCGATACAATATGTATCATGATACAGGGGTAACGATTTAATATATTGTGATATATTGTGATACTGTAAGCAAGGCGATATATTGTGATTGTGAAGGAAAACTGTCGTACTATAAATACACACCACATATGTATAAAATCTGAGTTAAAAGAAAGTCACTATGTGAAATGGCTACTATGGGGAGTAACATCATTACACATGAGTACAATTGGACTCATTGGATCCACAAGAGTCTCAGCTTTACAGTGATACCCAATTTATTTAATTCCAAGACTATTTAGGGACCCCAGTATGCAGAAATATTCAAATACACCATTTAACAATAGGTGAAATAACAGAAAACTGCATGGTTTTGCCTAAAACTGCATGTGATTATCATAAAGTGGGCATATCTGTAAAGGGGAGACTCGTGGGTACCCATAGAACCCATTTTCATTCACATATCTTGAGGTTAGTGGTCAAAGGACCCCTTTGAAATGATTTAACTTCTTATGTGTCAATCATCAACAAGACTACTAAAAACAACATCTGTTACATTTTTAGTTTTCCAGAGAGATCCCTAACTTCACCGCATATTCCCAACTTCATAAAACAAATAATTATTAATTTTAACTTCAAGTGTAGTTATTTTAAAGGAATATTTATTGTCAGCGGTGGCGCCAGGTGTTGTGAGGACTTTGGTAATAGCTGCGTTTTGGATCTGCACTGTAATCTTCCCGCTCAGTTCTCGTGGACCATATGCATCCGTGAGAAGACGCACGTTGATAATTAAGAGAATATACAGATGTTGGTGTTTGATTCTGACGGTGGAATATTAAACGGAGAGAGGCTTGATGTGCTCGCTGTAATTTGATGACCTCCTTCTGGTTTTTGAAATTTAAGAAATCACATACGAGCGCAGGCTGTTGGACAAGTTGACTGAATCTGATGTTATGGATTAATTTTCCTTTTAGTCTTGAACGTCTATTAATTAAAGCTTATCAAAGTAGTGCATTTCCCTGCTTATGGAAATCTAAGTTGTGCTAAAAGATGTTACAGATTGGGATGAATATATGAAGGTTGATACGTTTCCTTTTGCACTACTAGATGTTTGGGTTTCAGATCAGGGGAATTGGATCATGCTGTTTAACTGCTCAATAATTCAGATATGCAGAAGTTTCGGCACAATACACCTTTCATAGGTGCAGCAGAACTTTCCAAACAGAATAATACTTTTAATGTTATGCACTAAAAGTATTACTTTAACTACTAACCGTTACTGTCCAGCCTTGTGATTGAAGAATAGAAAGTAAAGGCAGGTAAAAATCCCAGTGTGGTATTTGAAGGACTCGTAGTACTTTTCAGACGTTTAGGGTAAAAAGACCTTCCTACCTTTTGGTTTTTATATTTCTCTTTCTGTTACAATGACGGGATTTGGCCCTGACAACCTCGTGAAGAAACACACAGACACAAAGAGAAAGAACATGCCGTTCATATGTACTTTTGTTCAGTAACTTGTTCAGTTCAGTCTTTCATGTATTCAACCTTTCATTCATTCAATTGTTAAGGCGTTCAATCATACTTCATAGCCGTTTTTTCATGCATTCATTTGTTCAATTAATGCATTAGGTGGTATGTTAAATGATTAATTTGCATATACATATATTCAATCATACATTCATTGATCCATCTGACCACTCACTCACTCACTCATTTATTTTGTTCAGTCATCTATCAATTGGCCTATCTGAGCACTCGCTCATACATTCATTCTCTCATTCGTTCATTTATCCATCCATCCATCTCTCCCTTCATTCATTGATTAATTCATTCATTCGTAGATGTTAGGTGTTATGTGCACTTGTTCATTTACAAAGTTCAGCCTACGTCTATTCCATCTCCTCCATCTGAACACTCATTTATTCATTTGAATTTGTCCTTTCATCAGTCCTTTTGTCATTTGGATGACTCACTGACAAATCCATCCATCCATCTGACCACTCATTTATTCACTATTCAACCATTTACTATATTCATTTGTTCATCTTGCTGCCCGTTTGTTGATGTGATCACTCTCTAATCCATCCATCCATCTATCCATCTATCTATCCATCCATCTATCCACTCATCCATCCGTCTATCCACTCATCCATCTATCCATCCATCCATCCATTTATCATCAACTTGCTGATCTTTTATTTATAACCACCTCTCACATCCAGCTGTGGCCTTTGTGAGACTACAGCAAACGATAGAGGACAAAAATATGAAATAAATCAAACATTACTACCTCACTGGCCACTTTCCTACTGGGCTGCTGTCAAATTATCCTGTTACACAGTCTGAATGGCTCCTGATGGAAATTGTTTGGAAATGGCAGATAAATTTACATGCTGGGCTGAAGTCCAAAATCCTTTGGCTTCATCCTCGGCCGTTAGTGAAAAAAAAAAACACTTAGAGGGAAGGATGAGCTCACATGCTAACAGCGGGAAGATTTCCAATGACCCCAGTTTATTCCACAACTCTCTGACCAAATCAAATACATTTGTACCATTGGACTTTTGAAGTAATTTAGGTTTTGGTTCCGCGTTTTGGCTCCAGTTTTTGTTTTAAAATGTTTAACTTTTGACTATGCGCTCAATCACAAACACAAATCTGCAAATTTCCTCCAGCTGAGGTCCAAAACATTTAGCGGGATAATCTGGATTGAACTTCCATTTAATTTTCACTTCATTATTCGGTCTGACATTGTGTTGATGTTATCCGATTTCTGTTTGGGAGGGTGGTTAGGGCTAGTGTGCCTTAACCAATCAGCACTGACTGACGAATCATTTCTGTGGACATCATTTTCAGTTGAAGAGGTTACTCGAAGCAGTTAATGTTTGTCATGTCAAATGAAGAAATATCTCGATTTAAGAATTGTCGACTTACAAATATCTCAATCTCTTCCATTCTTGCTCGCACCCACAAAGATCTGATTGAAACAATGGACTTTCAACCGGGAGACCGCGGTTCGTGGCCCATGTGAAACTAAAAATAGTTGTTTACTCATTTTGTTACGTAACTCGTTAGTATAGTTAGTCCCATGAATCACGTGACTCGTTAGGCACTTGCTAGTCACGTGAGTCATTAGTCAGTGAAGTTAACGTCAACCATGATTGTTTCCCAACGCTGACTAAGTGGTTAGGTTGCTTAAACTTAGCTTCCTGTGATGAAATTTATTTTGAAAGGACACTATGCATGTAACAAGCGTATATTGACGCGCTGACCCTGAAAAGCCCAAAACTAACACCAGATGGGTACCTAGAGCTTCATAGTCTAGTCCCAAGTAGAACAGACATTCCCATTCAAATCAACGTACCATTGCCATAGCAGACGTTTTTTTAACGGGTGGATTTCCGCATAAAAACTAAACCGACTTAAAGCAAGTCGCGGAAGCACTGAGGTAAGGTTGTGCAGACTGTTACGGAGCACATAGAAAATGTAAATGAGTCAAATTGAACAACCTAATGCTTCATCCACACTCTTGTCACAGCAGAGGAAAGCACAGTGCCGGACTGAGCCTTTTACTTCAGTAGTAGTACAGATTTGTATTTGGTACGAACTGACTGCTTGTATCCAGTGCAAACTGGAAAGCTGACTGGGTCTGACTGGTGATTCTCTCCTAGCTGTAAATGGGTGATGGGGGCTGGGAAACATGGCCTCCTGCCAAGGTACGAGCCCAACCCCCCAACAGCTAGCTCTGCTCCCCTAAAAACACCCAAACACCCTACAAAAACCATCGTCTGCTGGCTGAAGGTGGCATGAATACGCTCAGAATACCAGGGATGGGAAAAGGACACAGTCTGTTGTTTGATTGCATGTGACATCGGGAACAACACTTTTTCTTTTTCATTTATCTGAGGATGTAATTACATTTTTGTTAAATTATTGTTCTTCAGAATTTGCTGTAATTTGAGTTTCATTTAAACTACATCCATGCAAACATTATTAGGGATGCACCGATATCGGGCCGATACTTACTCAAATAAATGGATCAGGTATCGATGACATTGGGGTCAATCTATTCAATTCAATTCTATATGTGTATATTATACATTTTAATACTGGAATTTTAATTTCTGTTTAAGTTTTGACCAATTTGTTGCTGCATTAAAAAGGTCTACATTTGAATTGTAATTAAAATTTTTAAGATTTTTTTTACCAAGTTGCCGGTGAACGATTTATTATTTTTATAATATATAACAATTCATTAAATTTACAGTATATCTACGTATTTATTTGTTACATTTTGTTTTAAAAAGTAAGGAAAGCGATGTTTAAGTCAAGCCTGATGTTGCCTAAAGCTGGGCTTACAGTGTATGATTTTAGAAATGTTGTTGTGTCCGATTCCCGTCCATTTTGGCTCAAAAGTTCAATTTCAGAGATTCATTCTTGACATTCTTGGAAACAGCAGTTGACAAAATAACATTGCCTTCAGGCCCATTTAGCTGCTGTTGTGTCTTTGATCACATCACATGATATTCATCAGCAGGCGGAGTTCAGCTGTCATGATTCCCACCTCTCTCCTCTCTCCGATGTTTCATTGAGAGTTGCTCACTGATCTTCTGCAGTGAGCGACGCTGCACAGTGTTTCACTGTAATTGACTTGACAGTTACGTTGGAGCTCAGTCGTCACATGTCATGAGCATTTTTACACCTGTCAGGGAGATGCAGTATTTTGCTATTTTGCGAGAGTGAGACTGTTTTCATTAGAAAAAACAATTGTAATTGGCAATTTGATCAAATGTCTAAAACAGCCTGTGTTTCCGTTTTCCTGACAAGGACCCCTTGTGGTCGTGTGAATAATGACTGTTGATCCTGAGGAGGATGTAGCTTGACAAAACCTCTTATGGAGGATTGTGAGGTGAGGTTAGGTGTACAAAGTGTCTGACTTTGACACTGGAGATTGCTGTTCAATTGTTGGTAACGTTGGACGATTGGTCAGACTATCTGTCCTTGGATCCATGTGTGTCTCAGAAACTACTGAATGGATTTTGATGAGATGCTATTAACATTCATGATCCCCATAATCCCTTATGATTTTGCTGACCTCCTGACCTTCTCACCTCACCACCTACAGCACAAACTTTCACTTCTTTCACAAGAACCATCAACAAGTAATGGACAGATAGTCATCATTTCTTCTCCCCAGAGGTTGAACCATTTAGACCTTAATGACTCTGTGACCTTTGCTTTAGCGCCATCCTCGGGGCAAACCTGACATTTTCAGCTCCGCTGCTGGTAATCATCAGTATGTTGTTGTTTGCTCTTCCCTTCGTTTTATGGGGATTTCTGTGGCTACACTGCTGCTGAGAGTCACCACCTGAACACCCGTAACCACAGCAGAAACACCCTCATGGGTAGTATAATATACAGCCAGTACACACACACACACACACACACACACACACGCAAACACACTCACGCTGTGTGGCTTGTCTGTGGCTGCTATCTAAAGCCATCTAAAGGGATATTCTGTCTACATAAGCAGAATAACCCACACCACCTGGATGAAGGGATGGGAGAGGATGATCCTCCTCCTCTCTCTCTCTCTCTCTCTCTCTCTCTCTCTCTCACACACACATACACACACACACATACACACACATTGCCTCTATCTTTTACTGTACATTATACTCTCTCTTACTCTTTATATCTTCTTATCTTGCTGTTTTTCATCGTTTCCTTCCCTCAATTTTTCTCTTCTCCCTCACTCTGTTCCGTTCATTCAAGCAAATGCCACTGTGTTGGCTGCGCACACACACACACACACACACACACACACACACACTCAGCCACACCAAAGCATGCCTGTCATCCAGTTATCGCCTCACAGATCAGTAGGTTAGTCGTGGGCCGGCAGCTACAGCTGAGGCAGCAGCAGTTTGGATGTGAGGTTCTGCTGGAATGCAACATGAAAAAAGAGCCTTTAACCCTTCTCTCTCTCTCTCTCTCTCTCTCTCTCTCTCTTACACACACACACACACACACACACACACACACACACACACACACACACACCGACACACACACACATCAGTCAGTAGAAAGTGCTGAAGGCTCCGTTTTGAAGCCCTGCGAGCTTTCAGAGAGGCTCAGAAGCTGCATTTACCTATTAAAGAAGGTGCACACACACTTATATTAAAGCACATGTATGTAGATATGTACAGTATTCCTTAACCATACATTTACTCTCTCTCAAACACACACACACATCATGTGATTTATGGGAATTCCAAAGTGTGAATCTTACTGTATAAACAGTATATATACAGTTAGTAATTACTGTAAAGCGCTGCAGCTCCACTCAGCATTAGCTACAGGACTAAACTGTAACCTGCTGAAACAGTAGCAGGTGTGTGTCGTCCTCAGCTTCCTGCTCATCAATCCTCAATGAACTGGTCCTTAAACACTCTGAGGGTCTCTCCAAACACACTGACCTCTGACCTCTGCACCTCTCTGACGGGTCAAGAGACTGCAGAGAGAGGGAGTCCTCCACGTCTTTACCTCTATTTCTCATGTCTTTATCTCTCTTTTTGTCCTTTCCTCTTGAGTTGTAATACGTCTGAGTGGTTATATGGGAGTGTTTGATCATCCCTGTGGAGGTGACCTCAGGTTATTATATTCGGCAGGTGTAGCCTGAGGAGATTATGTGTTGTTCATGTGTGTGTGTGCATCTGTCCGTCTGTCCACAGCTAATCTCACATACTACTGGACCCATCGGCCTGATCTTTTCTGTGCTCATTTATGACTGTATGCTCAAGGACTTCTTCTTGTGTTTGCGGTGATTCACACTTTTTGAAAAACGCGTTTTATTGACTGTTTTATATTGTCATAAATACTCACTACTCTTAACCAGCCAGTAGGGGCCGCAAGTGATCAACAACTGCTTCAGTTTGGAATCTTGTTTCCGCTAGCGATTAGGAATTGTTCCTCTCTTGATTTGCACACCAAGATAGGTAGGTCAAGTAAAGTTTTTGGCTGCTGATTGACGAAACAGGACGTGTGTGTGAAAGTCTTCTTTTTACTATCAGGTGACATTTTTGTGAGTGAAACTTGTCCACAAACAGAGCAGAACAGGCAGCCCTATATGACTATTTTAGGTCTGTTATGCTAATGATGAAATCTTACGAATGCACACCTTCTCATGAACAGGTGGTAGTCATCAGGCTGAAACGACAAGTTTGTGCAGTTAGGGGTGTTTGGTGAATTGGACTCAGAACGCTCGTTTGGGTAAACCTCACAGAAAAGAGAGGGTTTAGGATGAGAATACCAGAGATTACAAAACTGTTCTTGCATGAAGCCCCTTCATTCTCTCCTGGTTGAGCTCCTTTAAGGTGTCAGGTCATGACAAATTTGTCAAAGAAATCAAGAATCATGTACAGTTTCAGTTCTCTTTCTCCATATCGAGTATCGCAATATTGTGTTTTGTGATTCTCTCTCTCTCTCTCTCTCTCTCTCTCTTCTCTTTGTGTCTGTATCTCTGTCTCTCTCAAGATGCAATATTTTTACAGATCTGTGGAATGTCTCTGTATGGAGGCCAGGAATAACTCTGTGTGTGTGTGTGTGTGTGTGTGTGTGTGTGTGTGTGTGTGTGTGTGTGTGTGTGTGTGTGTGTGTGTGTGTGTGTGTGTGTGTGTGTGTGTGTGTGTGTATGTGTGCGTCTGTGTGTGTGAGAGCGACACTCCTCATTCCCTGTGGAAGGCCGACGGTTCCTGTGCGTGGGTTTTGCGCTGGAATCTGGTTACTGAGGGTGTGTGTGTGTGTGTGTGTGTGTGTGTGTGTGTTCATCATCACTTCATTCTCTCTGTCCTCTGAGCCTGTCCCCATTGGCTGTTTTCTGACCAATGGCGTAGCAGGAGGAAGTACAAGCCCCCAACAGCTGGCCTGAAGTCCAGGAAGAAAAAAAAAACAATAAAAAAAACAAGGGCGAGTCAAAGACTGTTTACACGGAGGGAAATATTAATGAAGCTGCTTTGACCATATTGTCCTGATAGGCCAAATCTTTATTATAGCATTGTATTTATACAGTATATACTGTATAGGAATACAGTGTTTCTCCATTATAATGGGTTATTTTATAAATACATATATATATGTATACTGTCAGTAATCAGTTTGTGTGTAATTTACCTAATCACAAACCAGGAAATGAAAATAGTGGCGAACACTGCGTTGATTTATTTGTCACGTAAGTTACGTACTTAAATAAAGCCACTTCTGTAGTTATTTAAAGCCAAACCAAGATCTTTTCCTAAACCTAACTAAGTATTTTTGTTGGCTAAACCTAAGGAAGTTATTTCCTGTGAAGACGGAAGAGTTTATTTTGAAAGGACTGTAGGCCTATGCATGCAACAAGCGGTAATTGACATGTGTTGCTAGACATTTGTAGGAAAATTAACGAAAAAGGAAGAATAACTTTTTTCTAAGATATCATACGAACCGTTGTATAAGAATACGTTCATATCCTCGTTCATAATACATATATTTATATATGTGTGTTTCTGTCTGTCTGTTCTGAATTTCCCCTCTGGGGATCATTAGAGGCTTCTCTAATTTAACTATCATAAATAACTCCTCTCCCCTCCCATCCATCCATCCATCCATCCTGTGCAACTCTGTGTGTGGTGAGATGTTCCACTCACAGCTGCTCTCCAGCTCTGAACACACAAACACACACACATACATATACACTTACACACATATACACAAACACACACACACAGACACACACACTGATCCAGCTGCTCGTTGCTCTCAGGAGACTCTCAGCCGTCGTTTAGTCTCATTTGCCGGCCGAACAGATCAACACTATTTTATTTGACTATCGATCACAAACACACACTGCTGGGCTCACGCGTGCTGTGGTTGTGTTGATTCATCAGCTATGACAGCTGACAGTCTGTGTGTGGTATCCATTATATGAGCATTTCTGAGTGTCAGGACCACCCGGTACTATTATGACATGATGGAGCTACTGGGTTCCTTCAGTTATAGTTTTAGGGAAATATCCACTATCTTATCCACACAGTTTTGACATCTGGAAGAATCAGGTAATTTAATTTTTTAAAGCTAAATTTATAGATGGACATTTAGCTCAAAACATGCTGATACAAGTCCACTGAAATAATTAAACCTAAATCCTTTCAGTTTTGGTTTTCCTATGTGAAAGTGCTACGGCTATACATGAGTACACCTCTGAGTCCTTTGCACTGGGAGTAAAGGTCAAATTCCAACATTGTGACGTGAACATATTATAAATAATGTCATGTAGAAACAAAAACGTCACTGCCTGTTTTCTCCTCTTTTTACAGTAATCAGAGCGTAGCTATCAAGATAACATTGTAGATTACAGTAGACATAAAACGTAGCTAGTTTACCTCCAACTCTCTCTGCAAAATTGGACAAGCCATACCATCCACGTCTTCCTCGCCACCTGAGAGTTCATATAACAAAACGCCGCTGCCCCTTTTTTTTTTTTTTTACGTTTCAGCAGACAGGATAGCACAGATGATCAAGGCAGCACGTTTCTGACTTTGTTATAGCATTATGATCTGTACAGACCTCTGCCACCAAACAAACTTTACCTGCCTCAGAGCTTTCAAATGAATCTTTATTGACAATCGTCAACAGCCAGAACGGCCCGCAGGTTCTTTTTTTTTCTATTTTACACGTATAGTGTGAGCACTCGTCCTGGCTGACGATCGGAACGTACAGTCTGAGCGCATAAATTGTGAGCTTTGGCTTTACATCGCAAACTATCTATTTGTACAGTAGGAGTAGAAAGTACACAACAACATTTCTAAAAGGGTATATGCCCAGCTTTAGTGGGGCCCGGTACCCGTGATGGAAACCACTGCTCTAGTGTGACAGAACCATTACCTACTGAAAAAGTAAACCTATGCTCTTTACTTGGCATCAACGGGAGTGACGTACTTCACTCCAGAGGACCCTATACTGCAAATTCTGACCTTTTATCCAGGTGTGGTTTTCAGCCAAGTTACTATATAGAGATTTTTTTGAAGGCAGGACTTATTCTTAATGGATTATTTCATTATGGCATTGCCAGTCTGGCCTGACCAACTTATTCCATTACTACCACTATGTGTTTTCTTGTGAGACGCTGCATGCATGTGTTTATGGGGTGGAGTTTAGTTGGCTGTGAAAAGGGTTAACGTATTTGATCGATTCGTGCAGCAGTCGACTCTGTGTTTGTTTAACAAGTTCTCGTCAGGCATCGTGGAAGCAAACCAGGGAGCTCCTCTCTATCTCCGTTCAGTGAAATTAACCCTCTCCCCTCTCTGATGTGTCTAACATCAAACAGCACGCTGTCACGCACACACACGCTCACACACACACAGAAACTGCGAGTGAAGTACAACAGCTGGTAACAGACACAGAACAGAACTGAGCTGTCACGCCTACACTACAGAGCTGACACACACACACACACAGATATACACACACACACACTACTGCCAAAACTTCAATACACACACACACACACACTGATGCATACGCTAGTGATGCATCTACGTGTTTTTGCACTGATTCTCACATGCACACAAACTAAACCAGTCTTGATCTGTGAGATGTGGGGAAAGCGAGATGATATTTTTCATGTGTGTTTCCTTCATCAGAGCTCAGTTCTGCTGGGCTTCCCTTGGATTCTTATCTGTGACAGATGAAGCGACAACGTCCTGGATCCCACAGGCCTTGAACCTCCGTTAAGTCGGAAAGAAATGCAGCCTAGGCCTTGGACATTTTTTTGGATATTAACGTATGGCCTTCAAAGTAACAGTGGACACGCTTCAGTTATATATTTACTAGGGCTGTCAATCAGTTAGAATATTTAATCACATTTTATTATCTGTTCAAAATGTACCTTAAAGGGAGATTTGTCAAGTATTTAATACTCTTATCAACATGGGAGTGGACAAAAATGCTTGCTTTATGCAAATGTATGTATATATTTCTTATTGGAAATCAATTAACAACACAAAACAATGACAAATATTGTCCATAAACCCTCACAGGTACTGCATTTAGCAAAAATATGCTCAAATCATAACATGGCGGTGGTGTGTCAGTGTGCTGACTTGACTATGATTTACCCCAAAACTGCATTTGATTATCAAAAAGTGGCATGTCTTTAAAGGGGAGACTCGTGGGTACCCATAGAACCCATTTTCATTCACATATCTTGAGGTCAAAGGTCAAGGGACCCCTTTGAAAATGGTCATGCCAGTTTTTCCACGTCAAAATTTTGCACACGTTTGGAGCGTTATTTATCCTCCTTCCGTTTCCTTTCATATGACACCGGTACCTTCACTCTGAAATAGGAACGTCCATTCTATACGTTTCATTTCTACACGCCTGTATGTGTTTGCTCCTGGTTCTGATGACGACAACGTCTCCACCACTACAAAGTGAAGGCAGCTGGGAATGAGGCATGATGGGAACGATCAGTTCAAGATGGCACTGCAGGGAAGCCTATTTCTCATTCTCTTTTCATCTCTCTTTTCATCTCTAAATATAAATCTGTCTCTCCATCTATCATTCATTCACTTCCTGTCTCCTCCGCATTCTTCCCTGATAATCCCACCCACCTTTCCTTCTTCCTTTCTCCCTTTCTTTTCCCGCCATCGGTCCTTCTGCACTTCCCCTTCACTTCCTGCTTCAACGCCTCGTTTCCCTTCATTCCCCCTTCTCTCTTAATCGCTCCTACTCTTCTTCATTCTTACCCTCTTTCCCTTTTCCTCTTCCATGACTCCTTCCTTTCTACTTCTGTCTTTTCTACCTTTCCTTCTTTTCTTCCCTCGGTTATTGCTTCTGTCTCCTTCCCTACCTCTTTCCTTTCCTCCCTGCTTTTCTCTTCATGTGTCTCTACCTCCCTCTTTCATCCCTCCCTCATTCCCTTCTTCCTTCCCTACTTGTCTCTTCTGTTGTACTCCTCTCCTTCTTACCTTTCCTTTCCCCCCCACCATCCGCTACCTTTTTCCTTTCCTCCCTACCTTTCCTTTTCTCTGCCCTCCCTTATTAGCTTCTGTCTCCCTCCCTACCTTACTTGTCTCTTCTCTTTTCCCTTTCCTTCTCGCCCCACCAACACTGTCACCTTTCAACCCTATACCTATTTCCATCCTTCCTTACCTTCCTCGCTCAGTTCCATGTCCTCTTTCCACTTTCATTCTTTACATCCCTCTATTTCTTTTGACCTCCTTCCCACCTACTTGTTTGTCTCTCAACTTCCATCCTTCCTTCCTTCCCTACAACATTTTCCTCCCTTCTTTATCAGCTCATTTCCTCCCTCCAGCTTTTCCTGTATGTTTCTGTCCTTGTCATCTTTCCTTCTTTCGGTCCCTCCTTTTCTTCTTTTCTTATTAACGCCCCTACTTCCATTCTGTTTCCTACTTTTCCTTTTATCCTCTCTTACCACCTACTGTCTCCTTCCTTACCTATTTCCTTCCCTCCCTTTCCCCGCCATCCCTCCCTCTCTCCTTCCTCCTTTCCCCTCCTCTCTTCTCTCCCTCTATGTTCTTTTCCCCCTTTTAACTTCCTTCTTACTCCACTTAATTGTCTCCCCACTTGTATTTCCATCCTTCCTGCAGTACCTTTCTCTACTTCCTCTCTCTGAACTACTGTCTCCCCCCCTCATCCTTCATCCCCCCCTCCTCTCCTCTCCTCGTTCTAATTGCATGCAGGAAGCTGCCAGATATTGTGAGGTGTAATGTGCTGTCTGATTCCTCTCTTAGTGTTCTTAAATGATCGCTATTTATTTGTCAAGCCAAGCGTTGAACGCTAATTAAGGAGAAATGCTTTGAACTGCTTCGTGTGTGTGTGTGTGTTTGTTTGTGTAAGTGTGTTTCAGTGAAGTGTGTGTTATTGGGTGTGTGTGTGTGTGTGGAGCGGTTAGAAGATGGAGGAAGTTGTCATTGGCAAGTCGATCCCTCGCTGCTTCGAATGCTACTGCAGGCAGTGTGTGTGTGTGTGTGTGTGTGTGTGTGTGTGTGTGTGTGTGTGTGTGTGTGTGTGTGTTTGCTGTATCTGTCCCTGAGGTTTTTCTTGCTCTGACATCATTCTAAACACACACACACACACACACACACACACACACACACACACACACACACAGCAGCTGGTGTTTCAGAGACTCCAATGCGCTGATGTTATTGGCCGTTTTCTTCCTGTATTTGTGTTGGCATGGCGGTTCTGCAACACGATTGGCTCTCAGTCTTTAACTTTGACAGTGTCAGGTAATCAGCACTGTCCTTACCTTGAATGTATGTGGTTGTTTGAACTTGCCGTAACTTGTTAGTGCCTTGCTCAAGGGCATTGAGCCTGTAATTACCTCCACCAAGGCCGAAGGCCTAGGAAGGGGGTTATGTTTTCACCGGCGATGGTTTGTTGGTTCGTTGGTTTGTTGGTTTGTTGGTTTGTTGGTTTGTTGGTTTGTTTGTTGGTTTGTTTGTTGGTTTGTCCGTTTGGAGGAGAATTCCAAAAGTCCGCTATGGATTTAAATAAAAAATTTTGGAGGGGTGGGGTTTGGCACAATGAACAATCCATTCAATTTTGGTGGCGATCTGGATCATGTCCGGATACCACATGATACCAACGTCGTTATACTATTGGCTCTCAAGCCTTGTTAGAAATGGGAACCAAACGTCAGAGATAAACAAAACATTCAGTTTGGACCCGCCAACATTTTTTAAATGATTAATTCACAATCATAATATTTTTTTTTCTGGAAAAGCCAGACTTTCCAGCCAGCCTTTCTAAAAGATCTGTGGATGTATTTTTTTTTTTTTAATATCCAGGTACATAAAATCCATAAGACCTTTAATTGTTTGATTGAATGATATTAGTGGATCACAAAGGGAAACAATGTAAGTTCACCAAAGATGTAATGAATATGTCCAGTGTTAAGAAGATTAGTCAATTAATTCATTAGTTGATCAGCATGAAATGAATCAACAAGAAACTCCCTAATTAAGTCAAGAAAACATGTCAAACATTCTCTGGTTCCAGCTTTTAAAATGTGAGCATTTCTGTTTCATATCGTTGTAAATTGAATACCTTTTATCTTCACCTTGTGCTGCGAGAACTGTTTTTTTTCTCCACTATTTTTCCACTATTTCAGTCATTTAATAGAGTAAATGATTAATTGATATGTTAGATGTAGCCCTGGATGTGTATAATGTCTGGTGTGTGATGTGTGGTTACAGTGTTCCGACTCCGTGAGTCCAGTTTTATTCGTTGTCTCTGCTGGTTTCACTGTTTCTGGTTGCCGCCTCAGGGCCTCGCTCCCTCAGGAGTCTGTGTGTGCTAGTGTGCAGAAAATGTGTGTACATGTGTATATGTGTGTGTGGGTATGTGTGTGTGTGTGTCAGCTGGAGCGAAGCTGGCGTACAGGTGCGCCGCTGCCTCGCCAGCACTTCCTGGTAATTAATGACTTCTTCCTGCCTCTCTCTCTCTCTCTCTCTCTCTCTCTCTCTCTCTCTGTCTCTCACAGTTGGGATGGTAGAAATTGATGACATCTGAGCATTTGCTTTTTCAGTCACTTGAGGACAGAGGGTTGAGTAGGAGAGGTGGAAATTGAGGAGAAAACGAGGGGTGGGGTCAGTAAAAGAGAGGAAGATGTTCTGTTGAAATGTCCCTTTTGTTGTTTTTAAAGTGAAGATCCTGAAAGGAGAAGTGATGTGATACCAAAGACAAAGAACGTATGTTGATAAGAAGTGAAAATCAATTGTTCACTCCACTGCAACATCAGTGCCCAGTAGCAGAGCTACGCCTCCTCCATTTTGGACTGAAAGCGAGCTAGCCTAGCGTCCATAAAGACTGGAAGCAGGTGGGAAGAGCTAGCCTGGCTCTGTCCAAAGTTGAAAAACACACCTTTGCTGACGCCTCTGAAGCTCAGTAATTAACATGTTATATCTCGCTTGTTTAATCCGTAGACAAAGAGAAATGTAAAAATGTCAATCTGTTGTTTTAGAGGGAGTTACGTGCTGCTTCACATCCAGCCATCCGTCCTGACAACTATTTTATTCTGTTCTTTTCATGTCTGTCTCCGTTCTGCTTGCTGCTTTGTGTATCTCTCTCTCTTTCTCCTTCCCTCTCTCTACATTTTTTTCTTTAAAATCTTCCATTTTTGTCTGTTGTTCTCTCTCTTTCCCTCTTTCTGTTTCTTTTTACCCCCCCCCCCCCTCTCTCTCTCTCTCTGGTAATCTATCTTATTTAATATCGTCTCTGTGAGCAGCTGGGTACCGAAGCCCAGTCAGCTCTGTGAGAAACAGACCTCTGGTTGTGTGTGTGTGTGTGTGTGTGTGTGTGTGTGTGTGTGTGTGTGTGTGCTTGTGCCTGTGTGTGTGTGTGTGTGTGTGTGTGTGTGTGTGTGTGTGTGTGTGTGTGTGTGTGTGTGTGTGTGTGTGTGTGTGTGTGATAGAGACAGAGAGAAAACAAGATAATGTAGAAAGTAAAACAGAAGCAAGAAACAGAGCGAGGAGGAGTGAACCTGATGAGTATCACAACAGTGTGAGGCTGGAATTATATATATACTGTATGAAGATACATATAAATATCTCTGTGGATCTACGCAGAGCAGGGGGTTATGGGTAACTATAGGTTGCAGAAGAGCTGATACAGACAGAACTCAACAACATGTTGTGCGGCTTCTGCACGCCTATCAAGCTGATCGGTCGAACAAATGTCTTGTTGGAAGGTTTATTTCTTAACACATTAACATTATATCCAAAAGATGTCTGAGATGTCACTAGATGTCTGTCCAGTGTAATCTGATTACTTTATACATATAGTAAGGGACAAAAAATGAAAATGAAGTTAAAAGTATATTGGATGCAAAGTGCTTGACAAAAGTAGCAGAAAACAGCAGCAGATTTTAGCCATGCTAGCAGCGTTGATCTAGGCAACGCATTCTCATGCAACGGTTCATATATCTTACAAAAAAGTTATTTCCCTTTTTTGTGCGTTTTCCAACGAATGTCCAGCAACATGTGTCAAATTCCGCTTGTTACATGCATATAGTCTTTTCAAAATAAACTTCTGTCTACACACGAAACAACGTAGAACTAACTAAGAAAACTAGGAAAAGGTTGACTTTGTTAGGTTTAGGCAACAAAACTACTTAGTTAGGTTTAGGAAAAGATCCTGGTTTGGCTTAAGATAACTCCGGAAGTGGCGTTACTTAAATGCGGAAGTTCTGTGATAAATAAATCAGCGTTGACTTCTGGTTTCACATGGGAGAAGAGCAATGGTCTCCTGGTATAGCTGTGGATGGTGTATAAGAACAGCCTGACCAGTCAGGTGAAACAACTATCAATTGCATTATGGGAAATGTAGGATCCAGTGTTTTTGGAACTTGACCCGTAGGAACTAATAGTCAGGATATCTCGTCCTCTGCTGCTTCGATTTTGACCATTCTTTTTTCTAATCTGTCTCGCGCAAGTCAGCCAACTTCATTCAAGTGAAACACTAAATTGCTGGAATACCCCTTTAACACCCCAATCTGACTATTCCTTTAATCTCAACTAAATTATATTGAGCAGATAGTGTGTAATGAAGTGAAACGGCGAGACGAGCAGGTAAAGAGAGACAGACAGAGAGACAGACGGGTATTTTGTCTCTCCTCCGGCTCGTCTAGTTGCCGGGGCAACCGGTCCGGCCTGGCCTGGCTCGATGCTCGAGTACGAGAAGAAAAAAAACAAAGAAAAGACCCGAAAAGAAAGAAAAGCGCCACAATCAATGAGACCCTTTTTGTTTTAGTGGGAACCCCCTTTTACCCTCGACGACACACACACTGAAACACACGGACAGAGGAACAGGATGACTGAATCGGTGTGTGATTGTGTGTGTGTGCCTTTGTGTCTGACTCCCTCTCCCTCTCTGTGTGTGTGACTGACTTTATTTAAGACAAGGGCCCTTTTGTTTTAAGCCGGAGAATGGCTCTGAGACCGAGGCTGGCCCTGTAATTGGCCTACTTAGGCCCTGTTTAGCATGAGAAAAGCCTTCCTTGGCCCGGCAGTGCCAAGCTAACTCTTGTTTTGAGCCACAGAGAGGATGGACGCGCTGATCAGAATTCAGATTAGCCCTCCAAACATCCACCACCACCACCACCCCCTCCAAACACACACCCCCATCCTCTGCTTTAAATACACTGCACACTAATTACTTAACGAGAAAGCTGGGAAAAAAATCTACACTTTAACGGAGTAGTGGTGGAGTCTATTTAAAGGAGGGGGAGGAGGGGTTCGCAGGCTCTTTTTCACCTCTTCCCTCCTTGCTAACTTTTTGTGCCACTTTAAAAAAAAAAAAAAAAAAAAAGACCCTCTCCTCCATCCTTCTCTCCGTCTTTTATTCTCGCGCTCTCTTCTCTCCAAATCAGCCCAGACGCCACTTGTTGCTGCCGAATCATTGAACTTAATTAGCGGGGACAATGTGTGAGCGGTTTGCTAAGTTTGAGCCGTAAACAGAGTCACGGTTAGAGGAAGGGAAAGAGCGGCAGAGAGGAGAAGTTAGACTCTGAGCCGTGGAGCTGTGAGATGAACGTCTCCACGCTGAGCAGCATGAGGTCGCTCTCATGGAGGTAAATGCCATCACACGCCACGGTTTCATTTCTCGTTATCAGCTCGGTGTGAGGTGTCTGAGGTAGGCTTTGTTCCTGGAAGTTAGGCGGCTTCAATATCAAATCCAAGGAGCAGTTATTTATTTATTAATTTGTCTTTCTGATGTTAATGTATCCATGTGTCTGTCTGTCTTCATCTTCTTTTTTATTATTTGTGTCGTGTCTAGAAGGGAACCAGCAAATTGGGGAAAGTCTCGCGAGATGGTTAAGGTTGGGCATTGACCTCAAATGGTTAATGTTAGGATAGGTTGTCTGGCAGCGAGTCGCATAACAGTTTGTTTTGGCAGATTTAAGATCATATTTCGCAATTTGCTGGTTATATTCAAGACACAATCTATTATTTTGATTGCGCAAAAAATATTTGTTAGAGAAATTTGAATTTTGGCATCAAGTGCACATTTTCAAACCATTTCCATTTTAATTGTCATACATCATGCTCACACAGAAAAACAAAATTTAAATTTGATTGAATGATTTCATTTTAATATTAGCACTCATGGACTTCCATATGTATACTACATTAACCTATTTAGGGCAGTAATACATGAGCATATGCAATGCAATACACAGACACACACGCCTAAACACAAATATGAACTAACTTTTAACACCATTATAATGATTCTCAATATTCCGACCGTCAATATTCTGCTAATACCACGTTCCATCATCATCACGTTCCAGCATATACAGTATGATGGATGGTGATGGGAAAGATTCCCACATATGACACTTGCAGGCGTTCACGTTATTGCATGACCCAAGACAGTTGTGTGATTGCAATTCAATTAATAGAAGTTATCTCAAGACGCTTTTCATATAGAGCAGGTCAAGACCGTACTCTATAATTTAGAGACCCAACAAGAGATCCCCCATGAACATGCACTAGGTGCGGTAGTGGCAAGACAGGTAGAAACCTTGGGCAGAACCAGATTACAGAGAGTTGGGCAATTGACAATATAACACTACATCCATTATCTATGAGTTTAATTACCTCAAATGACTGATTTGTTTGCTTTTTTCAGGCACTTCCGTAATATTTAGTTCCAAGTCGGATATATTGAAGCTTAACAAAAAAGCAGAGTCGTTTTCAACATAATGGCAATCAATATCAAGACATTGTTTAGTGTTTCAGATATTTGACTTTTACTCTTCAACAATCTGACATTCCACAGCATTACTAACATACACTGTGTTCAGCATCGGGACAAGTATTCCAGATCATTCTTCCGTCCACTTACATTCAATATAACTGTCTTCGGCATATCAACTCAACAATGAACATACTGATCAGCATCATTCCAGTTGTCCTAAACACGCCCAATTGCCCTCAACGTTCTGGTTATGGTCGACATTTCATATCAACGCTCTTCAACATCACTGATAACCAGCTCTCCGTAACATTCTCATTGTACTCTAAAGTATTCTGGATAATTTCAATATTCTCTTTTCAACATGCCTTTTACATTCAACGTCCCAAATTGTCCTCAGCATTTCAGCTTTCTTTCACTTTTCAGCTCAACATGCTGAACGTTTGAACAATTATTTTCATTGCAGTTATTTTCAACATTTCAATTGTTACCAACATTCCATTGTTGTCTTTGATCGTCAATGTTTGACTGTTGTTGATTGGTCCGACACGACTGACAACATTCCAACTAATACAAACAAATTCTGTCGCAACGTTCTAATAAAACAGCCATCAACGCGCTGAACTTCAACACAATGAAAAGTCATCTTGGTTGCAACGATTCTCAATACCTTCAACGTTTTTTAAATACTCTTTTTAAAGGATGTCAGGTGATATTATATTCTTGTCTTTGTGCTACAGTCTTCATTTCTTCAGTTGTTCCTGGTCCTTGAGTCACAAGGTCACATGATTAACAATCTCTCTCACTCTCTCCGTTTCTGTCTCTGTCTGTCTCGGTGTCTCTCGACCAGTCGATACTGGGTGGCGAGATGGGTTTGGGGAGTCCCGGCGCAACGTCGCCCAACAAGCCGGCCGGTCAGTACTACCAACACTACGGCTCCAACCCGCGGAGGAGAACGCTGCCTATGGACACCATGGGTGAGACGCCGCTGACACGCTCACATTAGACACAGTGACAGTCACATTAAACTGCTTTCTCTATTACAAAATGTCAACAATGAAAGAAGCATTTTCTGGCCTGTGACAGTGTGACCCCATTTTTACTTTCCAAATCATAGATCTTAATTTAAAAAAAAATAATCAAGAGCATGGAGGAAGAAATAATTGATCATACATTTTTACCCTACAATAAAGCGCAATATTTTTATAATATACAAAAAAAATCACACCATGTTCATTTTAATATATTTTTCAATGAAACTGAGAATAAAAAAATATCATTCCCTCCAATATTGCAAATCATATCGCAATTGCAATATCCGTCCAAAAATAATCGCAATTGCATATTTTTTCTAAATTGTACAGCCCTAGTGTTGATTCAACTTTATGGTCAGTTGATATAAATGGGGTGGACAAAATAATACATAATACAGTTCAATAATGCAGCCTCAAAATTACATTAAAGTGAATTCCTTTATAACCTTTATTTAGGCTATATTGCAGGGCATTATGTTTCGCTAGGTGGACCTAATAAATATGCAACTAAATTATAAAAATACATTAAATACATTAGTTTTAGAAGTCGCTGTCAACCCCATCAGCACATCAAGCGCCGCCTCACTGGGCCCAAAGTGTGTTTGACAAAACATGCAGTTCGTAATACGAGCTTGGGCTGTCGAGTTTTTCAGGTTTTTTCACTCACTTTATAGACAAATATAAACAAATATCTCTTCAAATAAATAAATGATATATAATAAATATAATAAATGAAAAAAATAAAAATCATAATGAGTCTTTTGGAAGATTTATTTAGTATTAAACCCCATTTTCTTATTATTAATAATAATAATAATAATAATAATAAAAATAGTAATAATAATAATAATAATGATACTGATGATGATCTGCCTTGTTCTGTTTTTTTTTAAGATACACCTTTGATTCATACAAATTCCTAAAACAATGGAAACTATTCTACTATACTCTATTTAATTATTTTTCTTTCTTTTTTCGCATTCTGATTGTCTAAATCTGGATGTTTTACTGCGTAGTCTGAAACCAAATCTAACACAAATTATATCCCAGATTATGAGCTACAACAACAGTGCCTATGAAACGTTGTTTTAGATTTTATACCTGAATCTCATTATTCCTAATATTCCCATTATTAGGCTGAAGAAATATAACAGCATGTCAGTATAGCTTCGATAACCGTCTGCCTTCATTTACATTTCTGTCCCCAAACACAAACTTTTTTTAGTGACCTTGGTGAAACATTTTAACCTAGACTGTTCCCAGTTCACAGCCACTGTGTGTTTTCTTTTCTAGAAGGCCGAGCATTGTGTGTCCGTGTCCGTGTGTGACCATCCTGTTTGTCCGTGTACGTGTGTGTTTTTAAAGGGGATACAGGGAAGTCTTTTAGAAAGCAGGACAATAGTGGCCACGTAGTAGCCTTGGTAGCCTTAGCCTTGGAAGGACACACGCACACACAACGACGACTCTGGGCCAATTTAAAAAAAAAAAAAAAAAGGTGCTCTTTCATTTTTCCATCAAAGTCTCACCTTCCCAGTTAATAGACCGCTCCCTCGCTCCCCTTGAGAGAAACCCTGAAAAATAATATAAACATGTCAAAAGCTGCCCTGCTTCCTTTTATCAAACCAAAAAGGAAAAAAAAAATCAACCCCGTCCTTTTTGTATTCTCTCGTTTTATTTGCTGCATCTTATTGTGTCGCGCTTGTTTGCAGTGACAGCTTTCTTTGTGAATATATCGACGGCGGTGGGAAAAGTGGCCTCGCTCTTTCCTCTTCGGGGTGATCGATTAAATTCAAACAAATCAAACTAGAAGCTCCTTTTTAAAAGAGAAATAAAAGCCTTTTGGCCTGTTAAACCCTCATGTATTGTTTTGTTGCTTTTTGTTTTCTCTTTCAGAGGTTCACCCAAAGAAAGTGCGGAAGGTCCCTCCCGGCTTGCCATCCTCAGTAAGTGATAACATGCCTTTTTTTTATTATTTCTGCGGTATTATCACTGCTTCGAGTGTGTGTCTAAAGAAAAAAGGGCTGCTGATGCTCTTGAATCGCTTAACTAGTGTCGTAGCAGTTGTGGAAAAGCTGCACACATTGCCAGGTTCTGTGAATTTGTCGAGGTGAAGATGTCGGAGCCGAGCTGGACACGGACAGCTGGCGGCTTTTTGTTGTCGGTTCCCATTTTTGGGGGAATCAACTGGAAGAATTCCACGCCAGAATAAATAAAAAAAACTATTGTTACTTGTACATCTATTGTTCTAAATCTTAAGAAATGTAGTTGTGTATTGATTTATCAGTGATTGTGTTGGATCCATCTGTGGCATTTTGGACTGAAACTCTCACGAGTCGATCCGCTCAGAGGTTGTATTGTTTTTAGCTTGTTTGAAAGGACAGAAGTCCTGATGAACATGGAGTCGTAGAGGAAGAAAAGCTGCACACGTTGCCAGGTTTTGTGAATTTGTGGAGATGCTGCTGTCGGAGCTGGACACAAACAGCTGTCGGCTTTTTGTTGTCGGTTCCTGTTTTTTTAGGAATCGGCTGACAGTTTCATCCCAGAATAAATACTAATACTTACTAAATAATACTCCTCTAAATACAAAAATTGGGGTATGGTAAGTGAAAAACAAATCTAAACATGCTTTTTTTTACTTAATTTTCCCCCATTTAGCATTCATAAGCAGCGTACAAGCCTTTAGTAAATAGTTTATAACAAACTGTAATGTAGTCGCATGTAGGTATAAAGACATTTTAAGTGTTTATTAATGTAATGTGTATGACAACAATTATAACTTGTCCTTCCACTTGTCCATGAAGATATATTTAATATTATCGCAACCGTGTTTTACTATTTTTGAATTCATCATCATATGGGTGCCCAATCCATATAGTTGATGATGATGATCTGTTTTTGAAGATTGAGCGTGATGACCACCATTCACTCTGTGTGCTGATTTCCCCCAATTATTAATTAAGTAGCTAATTAATTTATTAGATTTGGGGATTTTTGGGATTGAAACTATTTCCAGTCGATGTGCTGCTGGTTGGAGGGCTTGAGGAATAAACTCAGTTTAGTCAGTTCGAGGTAGGGATGCACCGATACCGATACCGGATCGGATATAGGGTCGATACTGACTCAAACAGCTGAATCGGTTATCGTGACAACGGGGCTGATCTATTATATTCTATGTTTATATACATTATATACTGGAAGTTTAATTCCTATTTAAGTTTTGACCAATTTGTTGCTGCATTAAAAAGGTTTACACTTGTATTGTAATTCCTGACCAACTTGTTAGTGTACGATTTATTATTTTAATAATAAATAACAATTCGCTAAATTTATATCCATGTATTTATTTGTTACATTTTGTTTTACAAAGTTAGGAACGCAATGTTTAAGTCGCTTCCACACAGTGAGGCATACAGCTCATTAATTAAACACTGGTATCAGATCGGTACTCGTTATCGGCAGATCCCCAAAGCCCAGGTATCGCTACCGGTATCGGGACTGAAAAAAAGTCGGATCGGCGCGTCCTTAGTTCAAAGAGGAAGAAACCGAACCATCCCCCCACAAAAAACTGCTGAAAAGTCCTTCACCAGACATGTGCTTTGCACTTGCTTGTGCTTTGTATTTGCTGTTTTTCTCTGTTTTATATCATTGTAAATTGAATCTTTGGATGTTGGTTGGACAAAACAACATTGAAGACACATTGGGCTTTGAGAGCATGTTTGAGCACGACATTGTTTTTTTCTGACATTTGATATTCATTAAAATAATAATAAGTAGTTTCAGCCTTAAACAGATCAGCCATGAATCAAACAATTTCTGTAAAGCATGTTTGTCTGTGTGCAGAATCCAACTGAAAATATATGATGAGAAAACATCCCTATTTGATCAGTTTTCAGTATTTGTGAGTATTCGGTTCCTCGTGAGCGGCTTGAATTGACCCCAGCTGTTGTTCTGAGGCCTGCAGCTCGGCTATTGTTTGAATCAGAAGGAGACGAAGCGGCAGAACGCTTGCTGATGTTGCTGATGCACATATTTTACATATTTTACCTTTTGCTCCTTCACCTGCAGGTTGTAATTTGTCATAATTTCACACTCTTTTGTAATACACTTTTGTTTTTTTCACATTTTTTGTGTGGAAATAGATTTTGTTAAGTTTAACTACGACCTTATTCTGGTTGTTGATCAATCGATTACTTGATGAAAATTTTGTTAATCAATTATGAGGACACAAATGGGGTGAAAATCTCCAACCTCCAGCTCCTCATAGGTGATGATTTGCTGTTATTCTCTGTTTCATTTGACTGTAAATTGAATGTATATTTGGGTTGGCGACTGTTGATGACACAAAGCAGCAGGTAGAGGATGACCATGAAACTGATCATGAAAATAATCTGTACTAGCAGATCCAGCGCTCATTAGATTTATTTCTAATTTTAACTTTGAGGTGTTTTTTTTCCCTGTTGCTGACCTCATTAATCGCCAGTTAACGATGGCTGAATGCACGGCGTGTCAGCCGCTTCTTTGGCTCGGCAGGAGTCCGCCTTTCTGTGGCCTCGGCCCGCTTTGTCCCGCGCTTCCTCCTCTCTTTCCTCCGCCTCTCTGTGTCTACATCAGCCTGGGGAGGGAGGAGGAGAAGGGGGGGAGAGAGAGAGGAAGGAGGAAAGAAGGGAAACTAGGAGAGGAAAGGTGTTAGAAAAAAGAAAAAGCAGTGAGGAAGCGTGGTTTGTTTGACTGGTTGGTGTTGTTTTTCATCCTTTGTGTGGGTGAAGTGGACAGATGAGACGTTTCCTGTGTAATAGAGAGACATGATGTCAAACAATAGGGACCGTTGCTTCATTTTATTAATTTACCATTAGAATATACATTCCGCTCTAATATACAATGGAAGGTACCTTTATTCCAGTACTAAACATTGACACGTGACAGCTGTTGTTGCCTGTTGGGCTGCAGTTTGCCATGTTGTGATTTGAGCATATTTTTTATGCTAAATGCAGTACCTGTGAGGGTTTCTGGACAATATGTGTCATTGTTTTGTGTTGTTAATTGATTTACGATAATAAATATATGAATACGTTTGCAAAAAGCAAGCATATTTACCCTCTCTCATGTTGATAAGGGTATTAAATACTTGCCAAATCTCCCTTTAAGGTCCATTTTGAACAGATACATGTGATTAATCACGATTAACTATGGACGATTATGCTCACACGAATACGTGAAATGACCACGACCTCTTGAGAGTACATTACATGGTAATGGAATGAATTGTGTTAAAATTACGTGTCACTACCACAGAAACAATTTAACGCTGACATTGTTAGGTTTAGGCAACAAATCGACACCTTTAGGTTTAGACAACAAAACAACATTGTTAGGTTTAGGCAACAAAACTACATTGTTAGGTTTAGACAACAAAACATCATTGTTAGGTTTCGGCAACAAATCGACACCGTAGGTTTATGCAACAAAACTACATAATTAGGTTTACGCAACAGTACGACAATGTTTAGGAAAGAAAACATGGTTTGGGCTAAAACAACTACGTTTGTTAACTTCTTGTGTAGCCTACGTAATTTAAAATAACTCAACGTTGACTTGTTGTTTCACACACGCCACAAATATCGCTCTCCTGGGTGAAAGTCCCATGTTTGAGCCACGCATCCACCCCTACCTGCTAGCTAGCTTAGCTAGTAGTTTATTGGCTGTTTGTGGCGACGCTCAGTATTTAACTGTTTAAGTAGCCTTAGCACCCTGAACTCTGTATATGTCTAATAAACCCCCGACCACTTCCCTCTGACGTCTGTACTGTACAAGAACGCCACACTACCGTCTGACCGACTAACCGGCGCGGTTGTTAAAGTCTAGTGTCGACAGTCATGTGATCCAGCTTTTGGATCTCTGTACTTGCATCGCCTTCATGTCTGCGCTGCTCTGAGCCGCCTCCTCTCTCTGCTCTAACCCTCTCTGTTTCCACCTCTGTGATGTGAGTAATCCTGCCTGCTTCCTCCCGTTCACATCAAGAGAACAGGAGCGAGGAGAGGACCTGCTGCCTGTGAAATGGAGAGGTGGTTTGACTGCAGGAAAATAAATTCAGAGGCACTTTCTGCCTGCTTGTTGGCACGAGTATCAGTTGTGAGAGAGAGCAGAAACTGTATAGAGAGCCTTGTGGGTAATAGGTATACCTCTTATTTTTCTGTAAATTTGAATAGCAGGTTCTGTCGTGTCATGAGTCAGTTTCAGCTTGTTTGGAGCTGTGGCTTTTATTCTGAAAAAGCATCAGATTGCTGACAGGTGTTCATTTTCATTATCACTTCTGTTTTGGATTTAGGTCCAATGTTTTTAGCTCTAAACTTTGCTTAAGACCAAAACACTGAAACACTTGAGCAGCACACTTTAGACATTGTGTTACTATATTTTCTGTTCTTCATGTGTTCTTCTGTGTCCAGTGGTTGTTGTGGTTACAGTGCAAACAGGAATAGCTAGCAGCTAATGGAATATAATGGAGCAGATTCACCGAAATTTAGGCTGAAAAAATCTGTAGCTAACAGCTAGTTAACTGATTCAATGACAGCAAGAGTTGGGCCGGTGTAAAAAAATTCAAACCGGTTTGACATGAAGCCACAACACCAGACCGGACTGGACAAAAAATACTGTGTGCAGGATTTTTATAGTAAATGAAGTGCAAAGAGTGGCAGTGGTGTTTGATAGTGGTTGTTTAAGATCAATAGAAAGACTCTGCATGAATCCCACAATGATGTTGATTTTGTTTTATTGCAGACTGTTTCCTGCTGGTGCTCAAAACTGTAGAACAAAGTTGCATATGAAATGCATTGTTATAGTGTGCCTCGCTGTAGAGATTGAACCTGTAACCCTGTCAGCTGCTCAGATCAGTCCCATAAAGAGTCCGCATTCGACGGTCTGTTCAGAGATTCCTTTCTCTTCCACTGAATTTTTTCCGGATGGTCCGGCCTCCAAACTTGCTGCCAATAGCGTCGGGGATGAGGCTGAAATGTGTTTTCATTCCTGCACTCAGCAGCCGACAGAGCTGTTTGTCCTCGTCTTTTTCCCCCCGTCTCTTTAGTGCGGAAAATTCCATTTTTAACATTTTGATTTAAGTATTTCTTTTGTTTATTCAGCACAGTTTTATTGAGCTCCAAATCTTATTTTTTTTCGAAATAATTTAGGGGGATTTTTTTTTTTTTTTTTGGGTATACATAATCTGTTTCTACGTGTGTGTCACATCAGTGAGGCTGAATCTCAGAAATATTGCAAATATAATTCTAAATTGATGACACCATTAAGCTGGTTTATTGAGCGGTAAGATCCTAAAATACAACTTGGATTGATATCTGATATTGATCTAACTGGATACTTAATACTGTTGCTGATCTTCATCTCATTCCAATAGCTGTTAAATGTAAAAAACCTTCACTTCCTGTTTTAGTCATATTGTTTCTCACTGATTTACTCTTTCAGCTTTTTCTCTGTTTCGTTAAATGCCTCTTCCTTTTAGTATTATTATTATTTTTTTGGTATTTGTTAAATTGTGATCCCTTACAGTAAATATTTCTCAGAAAAGAAAAAATCTAAATTTGTATAATAGCTACTGTATATCCCTCCCACCCCACCCACAATCCCAACATCTTATAATAAATAAATTAATAAATAAATAAAATAATGTAAAAAAATAAAATAATAATAGTAATAATACATTTAATTAAGAAATGTTGTAATGGGGAAAATAAAAATTAAATAAGGAAAATAAAAAATAATAATATTATAAATAAAAGTAAATAAAAAATAGTATTATTTTAGGTATTATATTTTGGTATTCTGAGTATAGTGTTAGAGCGGTCACATTAATCGCAGATCTAACTTGCTGCCAACTATGAAGTTCACATTCAATTTACACATTTAAATGTCTTAAAAATGTCTTTATAGTATAATGTTTTGAACATGTACATACCTATAATATGCATTTTGATAAGAGATTTACTATTTCTTATTTTGACTGCACTCTGGAAGAACTGTTTTAAAATGTCATTTTATTTGTCATATTATATCATACATTTGTTGAATCCAGTGTGTTTCAATGAAGTACGACTTCTTTTGTATTTAAAAATACAGGATGTGTGTTTTGTTGGACATAATAGCAGTGCTGTTTGAAGGTTACAAAGCCCCACAGGGTCAAAAACTACACATGATCTGAGCTTTGTCTCCTTTTTAATGAAGAAGTATGTATGCAGAGTGTGTGTTGCAGACATTCGGTGGACATTTCACTGGATTTGGGCTATGAAATGTAGAGACACACACACAAAACAACTACAGATACATTTGCAGACTGCGGAGGAACACATTCACGACAGAAATGTGATAAAAACCAGACTGATGGCATTTAAAATACAGATGTGGAGGAAAGGAGTGCAGAATAAGAGAAAGAAGGAACAGAGCAGACAACGGTACAACTGTAAAAAGGGTCAGATATATAAAATAGAGTTCTTTCATACTGCTATTTGAATGATGGTGATGAACTAGCCGGACGTCACGGATTTACAGATGATCTAACACGCTGTGATGTTTTTATACTGAATGTAACTGAAGACATGAAATGACACACACTCTCTCTCTCTCTGCCCAGCCTGCACCTGCTCTGAGTACAAACATAGCTTCACAGAGGAATGCCTGTAATGTAAGCGTGTGTGTGCGTCTGTGCGTGTGTGTGAGTGTGTGTGAATGTGCATGGTTCTATGGCAACACAGAGAGGCCAAAAACAAAAGTTCTCTTTGTGAGAAAACTGTCCATGGGTAAACAGGCCCCAACCCTAACCTTAATGCTGTGTTCACTCTACGAGCGACAACGCTACAAAAGCGTGGCCAGCGACATTGTCGGAGTTGACGTGTTGCTCAAGCGTCCGTCAGGACTGGGCAATATATCGGTATTATATCGATAGCGTGATATGAGACTAGATATTGTCTTTTTTAGATTTTGGATATCGTAATATCGTGATATGGTATGATAAGTATGTTTGCTACGTAGTTAAGAAGGTTAGGTTACGTATACTACGTAAGTTAAGTAACCTACTTAACATAACGTTGTGTAACTTAACACATGTATGTGACTTAACACTTGTATGTAACTTAAAATAACTCAATTTTGACTTTTGATTTCACACGGGACATGAACAGTGGTCTCCTGGGTGAAAGTCCTGCGTTTGTTTGACCCACCCATCCACCTCAGCCTCCTCCATATACAGTCTTTATCTCGAGTTATGCTACATCACCTGACTTCATCCTTTACCAGCCCAGTTGCACAGCAGTTCGTGAAATAGTCACGAAATTTAACGTATTGATTCGTGTACATAGACACAAATTTCAAATTGTTTTCATGATGGTCAGCACGATATCAATGCGTATGAAATCCACGTAATTGTGAACCGGGAAGTATAAAGAGCAGCAAATGCCGTGTAGGGACGAGGTCGGGGTGGACGGACGGGTCAAAAAACACAGGGCTTTCATCCAGGAGATCGGTGTACATATCCCGTGTGAAACCACATGTCAAAGTTGATTTATTTGTCACGTAACTTCCATACTTAAGTTACAGCACTTCCGGAGTTATTTTAACCCAAACCGTGATCTTTTCCTAAACCTAAGTAGTTTTATTTTGAAAAGACTTGAGCGGAAATTGACACGTGAGTCACGTGTTCTGGACATTTGTAAGTTAAACGCACGAAAAATATGTTGTTGAAAGTCGTGCGCAATGGCTCAACATTTAGCGTTATTTTCATCTTTTTGAATTTGTTGTTTTGGTGATGTTTTAAAACCTCTTCTAAAAGAAAATTACCTTGGTTTGATTTCTTCGCTACCCTAAGTTACACTTTTTCTGCTGAATTCAAAGAGATTTTGAAGTGTCATTTCAACCTCTAAGCTTGTTTTCAGTGGTCTTTGACAGCCTCCTATACAGCTGAGTTGCTTTTCATCCTCTTGTTTGCGTTCTCTGACGACTTTGTTGGATCTTAACGTCGACATTTTTGTCTTAAATTCGTAGATTTTTTTCACACGCATGATGTTTTTTATCACTTTAATCAGTGTTTTGTTGTTGTTTGAGATCTCTAACATAAGGAACATGGACATGCTTTCTCGCATTTCCACTGCATTTCTATTACATTTCCGCTTTTTCTGATGAATTCAGAAGTGCCATTTTAGCGCATTTAAACTTGTTTTCCTCGTTGTTGTGTTGCTGCCCTCCCATATGCTCCTGCTTGTGAACGCACTTCATTTAAGGCAAAAAGTCTTGTCTGTTTTCTTTCATCTCTGTTTCCCATCCACTGCAGCCGATGGCTCTTTTTCCTTTAATTAATTCATTTCTCTCCCCCCCTCACTCCGCCACCCCCAACCCACCTCCTCTCCTTCCCGTCTCCCTGCGCTGCAAGTTTGTTATTGTTGTTTGTCAAATTTAGTTTGCTGAGTTGATGATTTACTTTGAGAAACAATTAAACGTCACTTGAGAGGAGAGCGTGGGATGTCTTTGTAATCAAAAGGAAATTAGGCATCAGTTGCTAACATTAGCAGGTTGCAGAGTGCCGTCTCGCTGTTGTTTTTCTTTGTTGGTGTTGGGAGGATAACAGCATCTTTTTTTTCCTTTAGATATGATTGTTTTAGTTAATTTGTTGTTCAGGCTGATAGAGAGTCTCCAGCTCATCCTCAGAGCTTTGCTAATGTTGATGGAATAAACAACAAAAACACACACACGTATTCTGTGTATCAAGATTATCCCCAAAAATGGCCATCATGAAACCGCGAAAATGAAGCTATTAAAGGAAATAGAAATGAAATGATGCATCTGTCAGCATGAGAGCGTTTAATCATTTTTAACCCATTTAATGATTTTCTTTTTGTCCCAATTCTACACACACTCACACACACACACACACACCCACACACACTCTCTCTCTCTCTCACGGTGACGCTGGGTCCAGCCTTTAGACTGGCCTGGGAATGTAACTGATTTTACTCAGGGAGGGATTACATGTGAAATTAATCCAAGACACATCGTTGAAGAAAACATTTTATTTTATGTCTTAATATTTCCCACTTATACTTATACCCTGCTTATACATAATTAATAGTCAAAAATTGTTAATTTTTGCTCTATTGGATTAAATGGAGGTTATTTTTAAAGGCTGGTGGATCTTTTAAATGCTGTAATATTGTCTGGATCATCTGCAATTAAATTTATTTATATATAGAGTCAAATCATAACAGAAGTTTTCTAAAGACACTTTAAGGATATTGTGTTTCAGAGTTTGTATTTTGTTGTCTAATATTAGATTGGAACTTTTCTGATTGAATATGAACTGAACCTGATCATTCTCAATCCAAAATAATAAAATAAATCCAGTTTTTTTTAAATCAAATTTCAAATTCTGATATTTACACTATGTCCATTATTATCATTAACATATTTTCCAAAATTTAAATGTGCTTTTTTTATTACTCCATGTCTAATCTTGAACATTTTATATAAAATAAAAATAAATAAAACTGTGAATAATTCAATATATCAAAGCTCTTCTTTAAAATATGCATCTTATTGATTTTTATTAAGAGAAAAATTTGAAAAAATAAATATTACTCATCACTACATTTTCATGGAGGATCTGATTTGTGAAATTCCACAATTTTGTTCAGGATGATTACGTGACTTAATTTCCAAAATTACATATCAATGTTACATGCATGTTTATTAGCTGAATCTGTGAAATGTGGAGCGTGTGTAGACGTGTCAAATAAATTCCCCACTTTGTTTTTAAATCAATCAATAATTGTTTCATTTCTCCAACAGAAGTTTATTATCTTTAACAATTTCACAAAACATTATGAAGCAAAACACAAAATGTACAACATTGTCTATTCATTTCACCCTCCCAGTTCAACATCATTCATGTAAAGCATTTATCATCTTTAAACACAGAGAAGGCATTGGTTTAAAGTATCTATTAGCAACGTGTTATACCAAAGATTAAGCTAAAGTGATGACAAATGTAATTTTCTAAATGGCACATATCAGTGTTACATAAATATAAACTGAATCTGTGAAATGTTATGAATGTAGAAGTGTCTTATTAGTCAAATAAGTTCCCCATTTTATTTTTTAAATCAATCAGTAATTGTTACATTTCTCCAACAGAAGTTTATAATTTATTATTTTTAACAATTTCACAAAACATTCTGAAACAAAACATTGTCTATTCATTTCATCCTCCCACTTCAACATCATTCCTGTCAAGCATTTATCATGTCTAAACACAGAGAAGGTTTAAAGTATCTACCAGCAACGTGTTATACCAAATCTGCAGTGATGAAAAACGTCATTTTCAAAGTGCCAAACAACCATGAAATCACATTTTTTACCTGAAGTTCATCATTTTATTTTGAAACTAGAGGATCCAGACTGTGAAGTCTCACCTTCAGCTCCCTACCTGCACCAGCCTTTAAAAAGCAGACTTCCTTTGCTATTAAAGAAGGAATCCTAGGATGTCTGTTTAGTTTGTTTTTTAAAAACAGACCCCGAAAAGTATTGTCAAACCCTGAACCGATTAAATCCTGTCAGCGATCTGACCGGGGCGATCTGCTCCCATCTCTGGCTATTTCCTGCTCCCTCCCTCTCACTCTCTCTCTCTTTCTCTCTCTCTATCTCCCTCTCTCTCCCTCTCTCTCTCCCTCTCTCTCTCCTCGGCTCAGATGTGGTTTTGTTTAAAGTCGACAGCGTTAATTAAATTAAGCCAGGTCTTGCAGAAGGCACAGTAGGAGAGCCGGCGGTCCCCGGTGGGCCGCGGGTGGAGGAGGGATGGGGGGTGGTGTATGGTGTGTGGTGGGGGGGAGGGTACGGGGAAGCGGTTTGGTGAGCCATACTGGCCCCTTCAGGCAGCCCCCGGTACCACAGAGGAGCCACAGACCCGAGCAGGCAGCTACTGTTAACCGTTTCTCCTCCCTGCACACTGAAGACTGACTCTGAACCCAAAGAGTTAACATGTGTGATGACATAACCTGCTGTTTGTGGACAGCCTTGTTCACATACTTCTGTGGGCAAATATGCTGCTTTATACATGTATGTATAGATTTATTATTAGAAATCAATTAACAACACAAAACAATCACAAATATTGTCCAGAAACCCTCACAGGTACTGCATTTAGTATTAAAAGAATATGCTCAAATCATAACGTGGCAAACTCAAGCCCAACAGGCAACAACAGCTGTCAGTGTGTCAGTGTGCTGACTTGACTATGACTTGCCCCAAACTGCATGTGATTATCATAAAGTGGGCATGTCTGTAAAGGGGAGACTCGTGGGTACCCATAGAACCCATTTTCATTCACATATCTTGAGGTCAGAGGTCAAGGGACCCCTTTGAAAATGGTAATGCCAGTTTTTCCTTGTCAAAATTTAGTCAAGTTTGGAGTGTTATTTAGCCTCCTTCTCGACAAGCTAGTATGACATGGTTGGTACCAATGGATTCATTAGGTTTTGTAGTTTCATATGATGCCAGTATCTTCACCCTGGCTTTAAAATGGATACAACCAAAAAATCGCAAGTTGCGTTAATGCGTTAAAGAAATTAGTGGACTTAACGTGTTATTATCGCATTAACTTTGACAGTCCTCTTTAAAATCCAATAAAAAATCAGCTGACTTTTTGGAGAAAAAAAAAACATGGTACTCCAGTTGAGAGTTTGTAAAATAGAATAAAAAAAACATCTATACCTTAAAATCACTGTATGGAGGAGGATTTAAACACAGCTTGTTGGAAAGAGCTCATATTAAGATAGACCCTACAAGTGACAAAAGCTACAAAGCGGCCAAGCGTGGCCAGCTACATTGTCGCCAAGTCGCCGTTCAAGTGTCGCTGAAACGCTCGTTGACATAGTTATGTCATTAAATAGCACTGGGAACTAGCTAACTGCATTTTTTTTAGATGGAATGGATTAAGGTGTTACAAAAGCATATGCTTGGTTGACGCTTCACCGCGTCATTGGAGCTCAACTTTATTTGTAGCGAGTCACGACTGTCAATCAGCACCGGGCGTCAATTTGTAGCTTCATGTCACCGGCTTCCATTGAAAATGACTTGTAGCCTGTTGCTCATAGTGTGAACATAAGAGTCATAATGCACACTGAGGTGTTCTGATATAAAACAATAATGAACTCAGCGACTTGAGTTTAGAATGGTGCCATTGTCCTGCACCAGCTTCACTGTTTATACTGAAGAAACCCGGGGAGCAGCCAGGGATGACCTCATGGTTTAACAGCCCAACACGCACACACACACACACACACACACACACACACACACACACGGACAGCTGTGTGTTCAGCTATGTTGTGTGAATGCTTCTATGACTCATTCCACTTAATGCCTTAAAAATATCTGCCAGTCTGTCTCTTTTCCCTTTTAAGTCACTTTGGTTTTGGACTTCTTGTAACGCGCTTAATGACACAATTAACAGTTGTGCGTGCCTGGGTGTGTATGAGCTATTAGCTTGGCTCCTGGCCCCAAAATGTCCCACACGGGTACACTTAGCCGCCATTTTGTGTCAGATGGGAAACTGACTCATTCAACTATAAGGCACCCGTTCGTGTGTGCACATGCTGTTTGTGCATCTTTTCCCTAAAGAGAACTTTCGTTTGACACAAATCTTTCACACACATGATATAGACTACACCGTGGGCTACATGCACAAATGTAACTTCCATATTTAGAAAGAGAAACACCCAGCCACACACATTTATTGTATTAATGTGCTCCTTTACTCCTGAGGATATTCAGTTGCATTTCTTTCAAAAGTCCATGCTGAAACTGAGATGATATATATTTAGATGTAAACAAACCTCAGCAGGGAAAGTCAAATTTGGGTAACACTTTATAATAATAACCATCTTTTATAAATGGTAAATTGGTGCACCAATAGAGTGCTACAGGAATGAATCAACCCGGAAATGATTTAGTATTTCACTCGTCTGGAAGTAAATGGGTTTTTTAAATGGGATTTTAGATGCCTGAAATAAGATCTGTGGTTAACACAAGCGTAAGAGAGTTTTTTTCTGTGACATAAAATATATCAATAAATATCCCACTAGTGAATTTTGAAGCCTTTACATGTCTTAAAAAAGGCGGTTTGCTAACAAGTGGCTAAATGAGACTATACTAAACGTCATCATGCCGACTCGTCCACCTTTACGGCCTCGTTGTTTATACTTGTGCTCATGTGACCGTGGTGTAGTTCGTCTATAGCCTAACATTAGCTTTTTACTTCTGGCGATTGCATTCCCACTTAAAAAAATCATAAAGTAGTGTTCATTTGGATTATCTTGCTGAACAAAACTTGTAAGTATCATAAACGTTTGTTTGCCACGGAGCTTATTTTCTGCAATAATCCAGAAACCAATGTAAAAATCCCATTGGCTTTTTGTCAAGGGAACCAAGGGCGATGCTAACTTCCTGGTTGGCCTACAAATATACGTCATCCCTGGCGCACTCTATAGCTTACTGCTTACCCTGGTAGCTGTCAGAGCTAGTGAGGCAAGAATTTGAATAAAGTCTACTCAAACTCCCCTCCACCACCACACGTCCCCGGCACATGCCATGTTGGCATGTTGGCATTTAGAAAGGGGTATTCTTCCACAACTGCCTCAGACTCGTCAAAAGATTCTGGTCAATGAAATGACCTCCGCCTGAAGATGTTCACTGCCTTTCTGTCCTCGCGAGGACATTTGATTTCTACAAAGACCTCTCTCTCTTACACACACACACACACACACACACACGAATGCCTGCTGCAGATGTGGATGATCCCTGGTGCAAACAAACATTTGGCTGCAGTAACCGGCAGCAGAGAGCGGCACTCTGATTTGCTCCACGGCTACGATGAATATCACGTTATCAAACACACACACACACACTCATACACGCACGCAAATCAGCTTGTACTTGTGGTGACAAAACTGCTTTATGTTGTTGATAATGTGTTAAATATTTCTCAGTTGTGCTTCTCGGCTGCACAAAATGTCAGACTTTCTTCCCCCTTAATTTTAGAGAGTGAAATCATTTTTAATATTCATCTTTTATTACACAAGATGACTCTGATCACTAATTGTCGGCAGGAATAAGTTAAGATGAAGTTCCTCCACGATGAAGGAAGCCCACCCGACATGTTTTGTTTTTATTTATTTATTACATTTTTGCAGTTGATTATTAATTGTCAGTTGTCAGAGCTTCCTTTAATGCAACACCAAGTAGTGTTTGGAGAGCGCTGCCTGCTGACAGCTAATATGCTGTGTGATTTTAACATGACAAGCTGTCAAAACCGTTTTCTCGTAGAAAAATTAATTTGTGATCACAGAAAAAGCAAAATGTGAGAGATATTTATCAGCACTTATCACACAATCGCTGAATCTTGATGAGTTTTTTAACAACTATTTTAAAAGTCTCTTAACGTTAAGAGGGTTTCGAGAGGTTGTGGGTCATCAGTCCACTGTCTTATTACATCTGAGGGGGTTTGTGACTTTAATAACACATTTCCCTCTACATACGTATATCCTGATCTGATGCATATGTTTGACATCTGTTAATGCATGCTCTAAATATTAGCGCTGGGACGATACACTACCTCCCGATTCGATACTATCACAATACTTACATATTCAATATGTATTGCGATTTTTAAGTATTGCGATTCTACAAGTATTGCGGTTCGATACGAACGATTTATTGAGATTTTTATTAACTTTTTTAACACTAGACCATGGGACAAACTTGAAACATACACTTCTAGGGACTTTTACTTTGGAAAATATCTAAACCGATACAGTAAAAATGTCAGCTGATTTGACTACGGAGATGAGAGTGACGGCTGGCTTGACCGCACGTTACCGTAATATGATAACATTTCCTGTCCATAACAGAGTTAGCATGCAGCTTTAGCCGTGATGTCTAGCTCTGCTTCTCCTGTCAATGTGTCAAACCCAAAGTGTTTCCATACTTTACTGGATGTGTAGTGTTTACCACTTTGGATTTAACATGTGAGGGTGCAGGTTGTATCCACACGGACCCTCCGCCGTTTTATGCCTACCTGTTTTGGTTCGCTGCGGTTTGTTTTGGATTAGACGGATATGGAACGGACATGACGTCACATTACTCAGACTACACCAATAAAAGCGGTAACTTCCTTCTACTTCTGCATAGACCTACATGAAGCAAATACATCGATTCTGGCATTAAAAAATCTATTTCCAAATTGGAAAAAAGAATTGCGATACATAGGTGAATCCATTTTTTTTCCCCATCGCTACTAAATATGGAATAATACATTTACATATGTATAACTAAAAACAACCACCGAAATATGAGAGTTATACCAGAGATGAGAAATTGCATGAACTTTTAGAACTTACTGAGGAAGAAATGAAGGAAAAGAAACAAGTACCAGGGAATAAAAGACAAACGAGGAAGAGGTCAAATAAAAGAGCAAACAGAACGAGAGGCAGAAGATACAAAGTGAAAGTATAATGTGAAAAAAAGAGCGTTGGCTCCAACAAAGCCTGCGTCTTAGCGATCTGAATATCAGCCTCATAACACACACACACACACACACACGCTGGACGTGTGGCTGTAATGCACGCCGGTGGTGTGGATTAGCTTCATCTTTAATCATTGTTTTCATTCCGAGCACGCTCTGTGTAAAGTATACCTGAACACAAAGCGCTGAGCGAGCCTTTCTCTCAGCAGCGGGTTGCACTCTGCGCTGAATGAGCTGCTCAGCAGGAAGACAGCAGGTTTCACACAAAGCCAGACCACAAGAACCTGAAGTCAGGTTTTACTGTTGAACTGCTGAACACGCTGCAAGAAAACTTTCTCATCTAGTCACAAACTGGACCTGATTGTGGCGCTAAAAGCAAAATTAAGGGATCACGAAAGTTATTATAATTCATCCTGAGGGGATCATAAATGCCTGTACCGAATCGCATGGCAGTACGTCCAACTGTTGTGGATATATTCGACTAATAAACTAAACTTTCGCCCTCATTGTGGCACTAGAGTAAAGTCATGGGATCACTAATGTCAGTAGGCTTCATGGATTGTCCTAATGACATTGCCTTTCCTGGCTGCATGGAAAGTAATATTGGTTTGGCTGAAGGTATAGTGGAGGGTTATGTTTGTTATTGGGCAGTTAAAGAGCTGCTTTTCTGGACTTTTTGCTCCTTATCATATCATTCCACTCCTCAATAAAAAAATCTATATCTCACAGTCAGTTTGGTTGAAAGCACTGAAAAAGTGAAAAGGTCTGTCAGTGGACCTTTGAGTTGAGATTATTTTGTCACACAACAGGTGTTCAGACGTGTTGAAGTATTATCACCTGAACCCTGCTGAGCTGTTGATATCAGCAACAATACGCTTGTCACAATTGCAAATGAATTGAACTGCATCCTCTCTCTGGAGTTTCGAGTCCTGACTTGAACTTGCCAAGTTCAAACTTAGCAAATTGAGTGTATGAGAGAGGTCTTACAATATGCCTTGTGACACCTGTAATGACATTATTGTTAAATATCAGTGGGAACAGTGAAAGTGTTTGAAATTGTGAAGGCAATTTTTCCAAACACGTTGTGAAGTTGATGCTTAAAGTGGTGAGACTGGCACTAACAATAAGTCCCTTTTATGTAACACATCCCAGGAGAGTTGTACGGAATGAAAGCAGGTGTATGATTACAGTTTGATTGCAGTACAGTGTGTTGTCAATATAACACTATATCCATTAAATTAACGTTTAATTACCTTGACAGACAGTTTGGCTTTACAGGAAGGCTCAGTTTTAGAGTTAGAGTGAATGTACAGATATCATATGAAACAAAAAAAAACAAAGGAATCCATTGGTAACAACGTCATGTCATGCTAGCTTGTCGGGAAGGAGGCTAAGTAACGCTCCATGCAGTTTTTTGAATGCAGTATAAATGTGTTTTCACCTATTCTAAAATCATGCATTTGAATATTTCTGCATACTGGGGTCCCTAAACAGTCTTGGAATTACATAAATTGGGTATCACTGTAAAGCTGAGACTCTTGTGACGTCAGTGAGCCCAATTTAATGTATTAATGTGTGATGATGTTAATCCCCATAGTAGCCATTTCATTGTATTGAGACCATTTTTTGAAACTCGATGTTATTGTATAAAATGACCTGTGGTGACCTCTAGGATAATCACAGCCTCATGAAACTTTACAACCACATACGAGAGACCTAGGGCATTCAGAGGATGGATAGATATCCTAGGTAGATTGACATTAAGGAGGTTTCTGAGCAGTTTCCAGAACAGAAACGCTCGCCATCCAATCACCAAAAAATTCTTGCAGAAATCTCCAAAAGAATGTTTTTGATACCAAATCACAGCATGGCTTTTTCTATGGTGTTCCTCAAGGTCTTGGTGACAAAATGTGGTAGTTTGGAGGGATTATTGATAATTTTTATCAATTCTCAAGAGGTAAAAAATGGTTAACTTTAGCACCAAATCTGTGTAACAAATGGTATCAACCCAAAACTTGCTGCAACAACTTATGAGACATAATAGAGTATAGGAATGGCCATCATATACTTCTATCATAATGTTCTAAACCCTTATACACATTCAAAATTTATTTTATAATTAATAAATAGCTTTGTTCATGTTTATTTCTGATTTATGACTAGAACAACTTGACTCACAGTGCTGCATCTCAAATTAATCTTCCGGTTCCCAGCTTTCAGATGATGTACACTACTTCTATGTGACATCTACAGTTGACCTGCTATCTCCCCCTAAAGATGCCCTGTAACCCCCTAAAAAAGACAAAAACAGGTCTATTGTGGGTCTCAAAGGGTTAACATTAAGTGGGATGCATAAGAAATCATAAAAAATCTGAGTTTACGGGTCATAATTATGACCCGGATGTTGACGTGAACGCCTTTTACAAGTCGGAAACTAGCAGGTAACTCCCATATGACAAGCTAACTGTAGCCTTCAGACTAACTTCTCAAACGTCTATGCATGTCTAAGCAGACTTCTTCAAAATATCCTTAAGATGTTATGACAAAGTTTACCTTCATTCAACAAGTTTACCCCCCCACCCTCCAGCTCCTCCTCTATTTTCATCTACAGGAAGTTGAAATAGGAAGTTTTTTTTGTTAACCCCCCACCGTAGCACTTCCCTCCAATTTGTTGAATTTCTCAAAATGTTCCGTTTGTTAGGCTGAAAAGAAAATCACAGAAAAATCACCATAAGGGCTGCTTTGCATTTTTAATTAAGAAACTAACATATGAATATATTTGCATATTATTGAGTTGCAGATTAAATCATGCATACATAATTAGCGTGCAGCAGCGCTCGTTCGTTCGCCCCTCTCTCTCTCTCTCTCTCTCTCTCTCTCTCTCTCTCTCTCTCTCTCTCTCTGCACTGTGCTTACTGTTTTTTCGGCAAGCTGTGGTTCTGATGGATGCCAGACACACACACACACACACACACACACACACACACACACACACTCACTTCTTCAGACACTCAAACACTCACATCACAGACACACTTACACACCCTCTCCAAACACTTGCGGTACTGTGTGTGTGTCTCTCTCCCTCTCAGTTTGTTTTTTGGAGGAAAATTAGCGTCTGATTTTCTCCGTCAGAATTGAGGCCACGTCAGGTTTTTTATCCTGATTACACCGGAGAGAGAATGAAGAGCTCTCTCTCTCTCTTTATTTCTTCTCTCAGTTTCATTCCTTTAGTCTGTCAGACATATTGTTTATCTATCTATCTATCTATCTATCTATCTATCTATCTATCTATCTATCTATCTGTCTATCTGTCTATCTGTCTATCTGTCTATCCCTCTTACATTACTGTCAGGTTAAAGTCTCCACATCCACATGTCACATCTTCTGTAATTACAGTAACTTTTACTACAGTTTGGACGTACTTAGTGACCATCAACAGCTACTGTAGGTTAGCATTGGTGACTGCACACAACAGCACTCCAGAAGTCCCATTCTCTCTGATAGAGGCAGAACACCCACTTCGCATGTTATCAGCCGATTGAATGGGCGTTATCAGGGATTATCAGCGTCTAAAGTATTCTCATGCAACGGTTCTTATGAAAATAGTTATTCCTACTGTTTTGTTTGTTTTCCTACGAATGTCCAGCAACACGTGTCAATTTCTACTCTTTACATGCATACAGGCTTTTCAAAATAAACATCCGTCTTCACAGGAAACAACTTCCTTAGATTTAGGCAATAAAACTTCTTAGTTAGGTTTAGGAAAAGATCAACTTGGTTAGAATTAGGCAACAAAACGTATTAGTTATGTTTAGGAAAAGATCATGGTTTGGCTTAAAATAACTCCGGAAGTGGCGTAACTTAAGTACCTCAGTTACGTGACAAATTTATCAATGTTAACTTCTCATTTCACACGGGACACGAACGCCTGTCTCCTGGGTGAAAGTCCAGTATTTTTTTTCCCACCCGTCCACCCTGACCTCCTCCCTATGCGGCGTTTACCGTTCTTTATATTTCCTGGTTGACAATTACGTGGATTGAATTCAAATAGATTTTTTGGGATATATACCAATTACAGTGCAATGCTTTTTCAAGATATAGCCACGAACGGTGTAGGAGACCAGCCTGAGTTTTATGCCTGTATGTCCATAGGTGTTCACTTTGGCTCACATCTTGAATACGATTTTTTTTTTCTAAACATTAAGTTCAAATCTTTAAACAGTTAGTTTGTTGTTCACAACAGATTTAAATTTTTCATTCATTCAAGCAAATTGCACATGTTTTCGCACATGTGCAAAAGAGTCAGTACAATAACCACTTGCACGTCTTGCTAATCAAAACTGATGTGAATTTGTCGTACTCTTCACAACTTTTAAACATCGTTTGAGCCATCACATGCAACATGATCCATTCAATTACAAAAATCTATCAGACATGCATGTATATTCCATAAATATCTATGATGAGGAGGTACAATTTGTTGTTTTGAACTGATTTACTGCACTTTCTTTTCCAGTAAACTTTGACCAACACTGTTGAAATGGGAATGTAAAAAACTCAGCTAGACAGAACTGATGTTCTTGTCTAGTACAGTAAGCAGTCAGTGCCAACAAAAGGTAGAACAAAGCAGAGATTTTTATATGAGAAACATTTCCAGGGTTGACTGCCATGGTGAAAAAAACATCTGAACATTTTGACAAGTACAGCTCACACGATGGCAAAACAACTTTTCATTTTGGTGGCATTGGCCAATTTACTGACACAATAACTCAGTTTTGAAGGATGAATGAAATGTTTTGGGTGAGTTACCATCTTTTGCAGACACACAATAGAGCTGTGATGTCCCATGAAACAATTGTGACAATTGCACTTACAGTTTTGAGAAAGTTAAGACTGTTTCAAAAAATGGGCCAAAGTGAGTGAGAAAAACTGTAACTGAGTTTTTTTGTGTGAATTTAGCATGAATATGTTTGGAGCCCTTGCCGTCAGGGATCCCATCATGCTTTGGGTGATGTCATGTTGCCATGTCAGTGAGCCAGCTGTGGGCTCCACCTGAGCCCTGTCTATTTTCACCTAATATTGTTATTTTGGCGAATCTGCACCATGAAGTCATGTTGCATTAGCTATACTAGCAGTTTGTGTTCACGCTGTAACCATGGACGCAGACAGTAATCACCTGGACTACTGTAGAAAATGTCAGAATCTTATGAGGATGATTATGAAGCAAGTCAAAGGATTTAGGCACATTTATTACTTTAATTCAATGTAACATTTATACATGATGTAAACCTCCAATGACTGAGAAGAAGGGATGTGTTTGTGAATTGAGTTCAAAGGGTTAATTCACCAAGTTGAATGTTTCTAAATGTATTTTTACAAAAGATTCAATCTGTGCAACAGTTGGATGGAAACGTATACTGAACTCACCTGTCTCATACTCTTTCACAGTCTGCCTCGCTGCACCTACATGTGCCTCTGTTTCAGATGTGAAAGTGTGTGTACCTCTACGGTCCTCTGTGTGTATGCATGGTTGTCCATCACTGTGTGTGTGTGTAGCTGCCTCGCTCTCGACTCTTCAATCCTGTCGATAACTTTAATTCAGGCCTGCAACATAAAACGACTTGAATCAAAGGCTCACGATAGGAAGTGGCTATATGAAGAGAACAAAGTGCAGTCGTGCTGAGTGTGTGTGAGAGAGTTCCCAGGCCTTTAGGCCAGCACTGATCCATGTGTGACACAGAGAGAGAGAGAGAGAGAGAGAGAAACAAAGGGAGTTATTGCAAAACATAAAGAAAGAAGAAAAGGAAGAATATGGGAAGGAAGGAAAGAAAGGAGGAAAAAAGAAGGAAATTAGAACAAAAAGAAATGACGGAAGGAAACATGAAAGAGACAAGGCAAAAGGGAAGGAGAGAATTGAAGAAAGGAGGAAGAAATGTGTGAAAGACTAGAAGGAAATAGTACAGGGGAAAGAAATATGATGAGAAAACAAACTCTGAGACAAAAAGAGATGTAAAGAAAGAGCGGGAGACATTGAGAAAGACAGAAGAGGAGAAAGAGAGAGTGAGAGAGATTGACAACTGGGCGGCGTAATATGAAGAAAATCCTGTCGGCGTGAAATCGGGATGAAATGTGAGATTATAATTCAACCAGGGATTAACTGTCATCTCACCACCAGAGAGGAGGAGGAGGAGGAGAAGAGAGGGAGGGAGGGGGAGAGGAGGAGTGATGAAGTATAAGGGAGAAAAAGGGAGGAAGAGGAGGGGAAACTGGATGGGGGCATGGCATCTTGAGATGGGGGGAAAAGGGAGTTAAAGTGTGAGGAGGGGAAAGATGGGGGAGGAAGGAGAAGATGAGGAAGGGTGTGAGGAAGGAGGAGAAGAATGCAAAGTGGGACGGAAGTTGGGGAAAGGAGGGGATGTGGAAGAGGAGGAAGACAGTGATGGGGACAAAGTAATAGGGCGGAGGTAGAAGAGGAGGTAAGGAGGAGGAGATGGATGAGAGGAAAGGAGGAACAAGAAGAGAACAAGGAATTGGGGAAGGGAAGACGATGAGGAGACTTAACAGAGAAAGTAGCAAGCGAAAGGGAGGGAGGAGGGAAGAAGAAAACAGAGGGGCGTTAGTGAAGAGGGAGGAAGGGGAGAAGGCAGGGAGGATGAGAAAGGGATGAAAAGAGGAAGGATGTGTGACCGTTAAAGCAGAGACAGACAATAGCTGTTGTCCCATTTATGTCTCCGGTCCACCTTAAATAGATTGGAAGCTCGAGGGTGTATGCGCTTGGAATAGACTGTACCACCTTAAGGTCAAAGGTCACTTTGAATGAGTTTTTAAAAACAGAATTGAACACTCAGCTAAAACTCTCCTCTTGTATTTCCTCTTCCATTGCTCCCTCATGTCCTCCCTCCTCCCTCCCTCCTTCCTTCCTTTTCTCCTTGGATCATTGCTTTTCTCCTCTACTTTCTCCCTTGTTTCCTTTTTTCCTCCCCTTACCTCCACGCCTTCACTCCTGCCTTAATTTCTTTACTTCCCTCTCCTCTCACCTTTTCTCCTGTCCTCCCTGCCTTTCTTTGTTCCTCCATTCTTTTCTTACCCACATCCCTTTCTCCTCTCCTCTCCTCCCTCTCTTTCACCTCCCCTTTCCTCCACTCCTCCTCTTCTACCTCTGTTTCTCCTCACCTCTCCTCCTTTCCTTTGTGTCCTCCACCCTTGTGTGTTCCTCATCTTCTCCCCTCTCTCTTTTCATCTCCTTTCCTCTCCCTTCTTTTCTCTTTGCCACCCTTATTTTCCAACCTGGTCACCTTCCCTACTTCCGTTCTCCTCCCCTCTTCCCCCATCGTTTCTTCTCCACTTTTCACCTCCTATCCATAATTCTCTCCTCTCCTCCCTCTTCCTTATCCCCTCACCTTTGTTTCCTTTCCGCCACTCCTCCTCTTCTACCTCTGTTTCTCCTCTCCTCCCTTCTTTTGTCTCGTCAACCCTTGCTTCCTGTCGTCTCCTCCCTCCTTTTATCCCCGTCCGCCTTTTTTTTTTCTCCCACATTTCCCCATCTCCTCTCTTCTTTTCTTCCCTCCTCTCTTTTCATCTCCTTTCCTCTCCTCCCTACTTCTTTTCTCCTCTCCTCTTCCCCCATCTTTTCTTCCCCACTTTCCTCCTCCCTTTCATAATTCTCTCCTCTCCTCCCTCTTCCTTATCACCTCACCCATTTCTTTCCCTTTCCTTCCCTCCTCTCCTCTCCTAATGCTCTCCTTTCAGCACCCCTTCTTTCTCCCTCTCCTCCTCCCTCTTTCCTCCGCTCTTCATTCTTCTTCGTCTCCTCTGCAGGTTTGTTGACCAAGCAAGCGTCAGACAAAATTAAAAATGCTGTCTCGGCTTCTTTTCCTCAACCGGGTCACTCTTTTTGGGTTCTATAATGTTTTTCCCCCTTTTGCACTTCTCTCCTCCCTCCCTCCCTCCCTCCCTCCCTCCCTCCATCCCTCCATCTCTCCATCCCTCCATCTCTCCCTTCATTCCCCATGCAGTCTGGTTGGGTACAATGCTGGGAGCCAGCCAGCGCTGCAGACAGATGGTCCACTTATTAGATGTGCATCAGCCCTCCCTCCCCTTCCTGCAGCTCGCTTTTTAATCAAATTAAAGCCGAAAGAAGAGGAGAGAGAGGGAGAGAGAGAGGTAGAGAGAGAGAGGGAGGTTTGGGAGGTCTGCTCGCTTGTTTTGGAGTCTATTATTTGTTTGAATAGGATGAATGATGACGATGTTAATATGAAATTTGGAAGACTGAATCACTGTCTGTGGTGACTGTGTTGGTGACTGCATGTATCCCCCCCCCCCCCTCCCCATCCCCCCCGAGCCCTTGCTCTTTTTTTCTTCATCCCTCTCTCTCTTCCTGTCAGTGGGATTTTATTTTATGCAGTTTTAAAGGGGAACTCCACCAATTTTACACATCAAGATCAGCGTTCTTGTCGGAGTTGGTACAAGTGGAAACAGTTGTATAGCGTCTTCTGTGGCTCTGGAGGAGCTTTGTCAATGAACTGATGATGTCATAGTGATATATTGAAACAAGGGAAGAAAAGAGGAGAGTAAATGAACAATAAAAAATACAAATATTATAAATATGCATACTATTATAACTATTTACTTATTTAAGCCGGCAGAACCAGATATGTCATACGAGCCTGCAGGGCGGTGCAGTCCCGTGGGTCTGAAGCACGTTCATTATGCCGAGGAAATTAACTGTGGATTCAGCTATTAGTTCATTTTGATGATGATTTACATGAGGACTATTTAAGTGTTTGATTTACTTAAAAAAAAAATGATCCTCTGATTTACAGACGCAATGGAATCGTTGGCGTTTTCAGTCCAAAATGGCCATCTAGCGGCTGTTGTCAAAAAAGCACCAGAGTTTCACCTCTTTGCTTCTATACTCTTTGACATAAACCCTGGAGTTTGAAAGAAGTGGGCATTTGCCAGGGAGGGTCTAAATGGAGATCAGATTGCATTATGGGACATGTAGGATCCAGTGTTTTTGGGGGCTTAACTTATAGACACTAAGAGTCAGGATATCTCGCCCTTTGCTGCTTACATGTTCATCATTCTCTTTTTAAAATCTGTCTCTTGTGAGTCCCCCAACTTTATGGAAGTGCCTTTAAAAGAAGAACTTGCAAAACTGAAAGTGAGCACAGCGGAAATGTCCGTGATAATGCCTAATGGCACAGGAAAACTGCGTGCACAACTACAGTAAACACGAGATGCCCAAGTTGAAGCAGCAAGTCGGTGTGTTTACTGTCATTATGGAAGAGGAGTATGTCTTTAATCTCCGCACCGCCCTTGTTATAGACAGATCCAAAAATGTTACAGCTTATTGAAACAACCTGATCTGAAGCAGCCAGAGATATCACAGTCCTTCCTGGCAGACCTGCTGGTGTTGTGGTAAATCTGCGGAGCGGGTATTTCTGTGTCTATACACAGACCTGCGTGTCAATCAGACTTACAATGGAGGCTCTGTGGCGTGTTAAAGTTTACCTTTAATTTCCAAGGCGCCATCTGACCAGTTTGAATGAAACTTTGTGATCATGTTGCAAATAAACAGTTGAGCAGCTCCTCACACAGAACTGTTGTTTTAACACAATTATATTTAGATAAAAGGCCACATTACACAGGCACAGCCAGTTGTCTGGGATTTCAGTAACACTGTGTGCCAGAAAAAAAAAATCAGACAAACACTTCAGATCAATACAATCAGAGGCATTTATGGCGCCTCCTATTGGCCAGTTTGAACATTGTTTCCTTGAACTGCACTGCTTCTGATTAATCTCATCTTCATGTATCCTGCTTCAACTTTTACAGCTTGATTACAAACATCTAAATAATGAAGTTGATAACTAATCAAGCTGACAGAATGTGTAGTGACTGAGCCTCCAGTCAGTCAGACATCTAGTATCGAATATAGTTAATGAAATGTGTGTTTTATTGATGGTTAAAAACACACTGCAACTCCAACTTTGGTAAGAAAACAGAAAGCAAAATCTACAAGATGATCAATATGTTAGCCAGGAAGTATTTCATCTGAAATAATGCAAGAAAAGAGGAGAGGAGAAAAACAAGGGAGGGGAGGAAACAAGGAAACAGGGGAAGAAATATGAAAGGAGGAAACAAGAGGGGAGGAAGAAGGAGATGGGAGGAGAAAACAAGAGGAGAGGAGGAAACATGGGGAGGAAACAAGGGAAGGGAGGAAATATAAAAGGAGGAAAAAAGAGGGGGGAGGAAGAGGAGGAAGTAGGAGACAAGAGGAAATGAGGAAACAAGGGAAGAAAGGAGGACAGTGAATAGGAAAAGAGGAAACAGGTGAGGAGAGGAGGAAACAAGAGGGGGAGGGAGGAAGAAGGAGACGGGAGGAGAAAACAATAGAAGAGGAGGAAATGTGGGGAGGAAACAAGGGAAGATGGGAGGAAATATGAAAGGAGGAAACAAGAGAGCAAATCAGGAAACGAGGGGAGGGAAAAGGGAGGAAGAAGGAGACAGGAGGAGAAAACAAGACAGAGGGGCAAATAAGGGAGGAGAGGAGTAAACATGGGGGGGGCAAGAGAAGAAGGGGAGGAAATAGGAAAGGAGGAAACAAGGGGAAGGGGAAAAGGGTGTAAGGAGATGAGAGAAAAAACAAATTAGGGGAGGAGGAAACATGGGGAGGAAACAAGGGAAGAAGGGAGGAGAGGAAATAGGAAAGGAGGA
>NC_133813.1:8625610-8633110 GCF_043250625.1 Sebastes fasciatus
AGGGACTTGTGGCTCTTCATATATCTTTTAAATTTCTCCTAAAACAAAAAGAAAATAGTAATTTGGCCTCAAATTATATTTGTGATATCTTATTATAGTAGAATTAATTTATTTTATCAATACGTCAGAAAATAAATCTGTCTTTAAATAGAGAGTTGTATTTAATTTAATGGATATCAGTGATATTCTGTTATTAATCGTGTTATTTTGAATCCATTTTTATGCCATTAAAATAACATAAATGCAGCAAATTATAAAAATTGAGAAATTGGAGGTCTGTCCATCTATCTACATATTTGCGAATTAAAAATGTAATTGTTATTTCTTATTTGAAATATACTAATGAAAAATCATAAAACACTGTCTGGATACAAAAAGAGAAACACATCTGAGAAAGTCATCCAGCAAGTATGAAGCTGTCTGACCTCCTATGAACCTGTCTGTCTGTCTGTCTGTCTGTCTCCCAGTAACCCCACCAGTACCAGTTCAGCACCAGTCACAGGGTGAAGTGATTTAGAGGATGAGGTGAAGGCTCTAACAGAGACAGGGTGTAAAAGCGAAGCGAGGGTGAATGAATTTCACAGGTTTTCTCGCTTTAAAAAAAGCAGGAATGTCTGCGAAGTCGCAGGTGTAAATGAAGATGGAAGGCTGGGATTTCCTACAGATCCACCTGTCAGTGAACTGTCTGCCCGCCTTTGTCTCACCTCTGACTCTTAATCGCTGCTTTTACACCAGTTTAAGAGGAAAGAAGGAGGAGATGACAGCGAAGGCGGAGGGAAAATGATGACAGGAATAATCATTTTTAAAAGAAATAGTGAAATAATTCTTTATCCAAATTGTTAGAGATAGTTAATACAATTAAGCAGTTTTAAAATTAATAATAATAATGAGTAATAATAATAATGATTATAATAATAATAAGTCTGAACTAGCAGGCCTTCTGAGATGATTTATCAGTCAGACGCAAGATAGTAGCTGTGAATATTTGTCCACAAAAATTATATTTATGCAAATAAAACAGCAAGCAGACATTTAATTATTGTTTTTTAAATTTTGTAGAACAAATGTATGATTACATCTTTACACAAATGTTTTTAATGATGCATTTTTTGTAGTTTTCACGATTTGATTTTTGTGGTTTAATTAATATTTTCAAATTTTTAGTGGATTTAATCTTTTATGCATCCAGTTTTAATTTTATTTTTGTAGACTAATATGTGAAAATGCTAAAAATGTGTTGATTGTCTTGACGTGTTCATAACCTTAAATTCTGTGGCTAACAGTAATCTGGTTTTGTGGCTGATGTGACCTGTGCAGCTGTAAACAGAGCCTCTGTTGTTCGAACGCCGCTGCGCCAACAGTCGGCTTCTGTCTGTTTTGGCGCCTGTTGGTTCTCCGGCCTCCGTCCGGCCGCCGAGCACATCGGCCCCGCGCCGTCGCCCGTCGGCTCCGGGGCCTTATGCCTTTTTGTCCCCGCTCTCTCCCCGTAGTTCAGGCCCTTCTTTGTATCTCTGCAGCTCCGCTCGGAGCCGGAGCTCTTCAGCAACGCCGATGCCACGGGGGCTCGGCGTGGCACCGCTTTGTTTGGGCGGCTGGCTTGCTGCTGGATGGCACATTGTGCCGACGGTCTTGATCTGCTGCCAAGCTCCTTTCCATCTTCACTTCACCCCCCTGTCTCACTCTGTCTGTCTGTGTCACAGCTTCTTTACGCCCGCCGTCACAGAAAGAGAAGACGCACAAAATAAGGGAATCGCCGAAATAAAAGTCTGTTTTTGTAGCTGGGTTTGTTTTCGGCGATTCTGCGGTTGCGGATTCAGACAGAAGTGGAGCGAGTGGAAACTGGGGCAGAGTGGTCGGGGGGTAAGAGAGAAGAGACAGAGAGGCTCGGACAGATCTGCAGCAGCAGCAGCAGCAAGCCGCGGCCCGGCGAGACCAAACAGTGAAGAGTCTGAATCGGGGCTTTGGTGTGGGGAGAGTGTGAGGGGGAAGGGGAGAGGAGGAGGAGGAGGAGGGCGAGAGCCGAGGCCTGAGCTTCGGTTAGCGGCTGTCGGCTCGCTAACTTAAGCTCCAGCGGCTTAATGAGGCAGCAGAAAGCTCGGCTAAAACAAAAGGCCTCATTTAAAGCCGGCCCGGCCAGCCGGCTATTGTTATGCTAACGCAGCATTTGAATATTCAGTAAGTTTTAATTAGGAGGGTCCTGAAGCAGCCTGCCAAAATCCTGCAGTCCTCTCTCAATGTGTAGCTACAGGAAACACACTTTAAACACTTTAAACCGATCATTCTGCCCGTCCGCCGTTTAGTTTGCAGTCGCTGAGACGGGCGACACTCCAAATGTGGGAAGATTTTAATTATTCTTTTTTAATATTTTATGTTTTTAGTTAATGAATAATTATAGTTGGATACAAAATATTATTTCTTATTCCTTTTTTTTCAAAATATTTATGTTTATTCAACTGGATTTTCAGTTTCAGTTATTGTACATTTAGACACATTTATAATTCCATTAGTATTTTAGTGCTTTCACTGTCGAACAACCAGTCAAGAGGAGGTCAAAGGTCAAGGCCAAAATCTCCTGATAAAAATCCTTTGTTGAATAAAAATATTGATCTCATTTTCCCAGATAAGTGGCTAATTTTATTTATATATTTTTCATTTTCATTTATATACTGCATTTTTCTTTTATAAATTTTTTTGTTTTTTTAATGAATTCGTTTCATCATGGGAATCTAAATGACAGAAGTGTTATGTAACGTCAGTTTTAATGACTCTGCCCCGACTCCTTTTAAAATCTCTTCCGGTGAAATGATTAAAATGACTAAAAACTACAGAGAGAAGCGTTTCACGCCTGCAGCAGCGAATATGCAAATGGAGGTGTTTCTGTGTGTTATTGACACTGTTGTCTAATAGAGACAAGGTGCATGTGTTTGGTGGTGTGAGGGTTTTTTTTCTTTACATCGCCTTTTTTATTGTTTTTTTTTACATGCAAGGATAAAACGAGGGTGTATTTTTCACACGTTCGCGTGCACTTTGTTCCGTCTATGAGGAGTTAATACACGGTAAAGGCCAGTTTAGTGTGTGTGTGTGTGTGTGTGTGTGTGTGTGTGTGTGTGTGTGTGTGGACATCCTGTGTGCTCAGTTGTCTGGAATTAGAGCACAGCGTGTTATGCAATTATAACTTTATAAATAGACGCATTGTGTGTGTGTGTGTGTGTGTGTGTGTGTGTGTGCGCGTGTGTATGTGTATGTGTGTGTGTGTGTATGCAGGCCTCTATCTCCATCTGCTTGAGTTATTCTGTTTGAACAACTAAAAAAAAGCAGAATTTATTGTGTTTTTTTGTGCGTAAATGTGTGTGCTCACGTGTCCTTTCTTTGTGTACAAGCATACACTTAGAACCGATGCTATATGAGTGTGTGTGTGTGTGAGTGTGTGTTTGAATTTGTAGAAGTGCATGCTCCTTTCTTGAGTCCTCCTGTCTTTTTTCTTTTTCTTTTTTTTGTTTTATAAATGCTGAAAACATGCGTCTCTTTCTTTGATGGGCATGTGTTTGTTTTCTCTGTACACCACAAGGTTGAGATTAAATCATGTGTGTATGTTTATGTGTGTAATGTATGTGTTTGTGTATGTACTGTGTGTGTGTGTGTGTGTGTGAGTGAGTGAGTTTTATTAAATAGGCCTTTGTTTTCTTAAACTTAATCCTTCTGCATCAGATTATCTGAAACTGATGCCGCTGATACACACACTGATACACAAATAACTGCTGATACACACACACACACACACACACACACACACACACACACACACACACACACACACACACACATAGGGCTGGGTACCGCTCCCATTTGAAACGGTACCAGAACCGGGTATTCGATAACCTACGTTACGGTAGTCTGTCTCACAGACGTGTGTGATGCTTTCAAATGCACCTCTGTTCACTACTGTTTGTTAAGTTTTTAAAAAAAAAAAAAATTTTCTTATGCTTGGACAAAACCAAGAACAGCCACAAGAACTAAACATCAGATTTAGATCCCTGACACATGATATCCACAGAGCGATGATACACAATCACATAAATATGTAGTGGAAAATGTCATAGCCTCTATATATGTATGTGCATAAGGATACAGAGGTGCTCAGTCCATTATAGTTGATTACAATCAACAGTGATGCAATAACAAAAGATTTAAAGTAGGGCTGTCAAAGTTAACGCGATAATTATAACAACGCATTAACGCAAAATCCTTTTAACGCCACTAATTTCTTTAATGCATTAACGTAACTTGCGATTTTTAGGTTGTAGCTGGCTCAGTTTTATAGCTAAAGTGAAGATACTGGCATCATATGAAACAAGACAATCTGAGGAATCCATTGGTACCAACCATGTCATACTAGCTTGTCCTAAAGGAGGCTAAATAATGCGCCAAACGTGCACTAAATTTTGGCGAGGAATAGCTGGCATGGCCTTTATCAAAGGGGTTTTATGCTGAATACAGTACCTGTGAGGGTTTCTGGACAATATTTGTCATTGTTTTGTGTTGTTAATTGATTTCCAATAATAAATATATAAATATATTTGCATAAAGCAAGCATATTTGTCCACTACTTGACAAATCTCCCTTAAAGGTACCATTTGAACGGAAAAGAAATTGCAAATAATTTGCGATTAATTGGGATTAATCATGGACAATCATGCGATTATTCGCGATTAAATATTTTAATTGATTGACAGCCCTAATTTTAGGAAAAATTAGAAAACAAAACACAATAAATGAAAGTCAGTAACTAAATTAACGACCCAAAAATGTCACTTTGCCAATTATCAATAGTGCAATCTATCAAACTCTTTCGTACAATATTTGTAGGTCTTTTTCCAGAATATTTAAAGAAGGATGTCCAAGTCTTAAAGAAATTACTCATTTGTATGTTTAGTTTTTGACATTCACACAACAGACAATGAATCATTACCAGTTCTGATAATAAGTCAGCTCTTTTAGTCAGTTATCAAGCTATAATATTTGTTTTTCTATAAATATTTTGGGGGGTTTTATCTGAATCGTATCAGACTGTGTAAGAAATCATAAAATTGACTTTTGTTGACCTAATTATGAAATAATCCATCAAACAAATAACCCAACAGATGAACTGATGATGAAAAGAATTTATTGGATTTGGTGCCACATGCTGTAGAAATATTACTGAGAAATGTTCTTGTTTTATTATTTTCTTTTATTTGTGAAGTACTTTGTGGATTGGTCGTGTGGATTATAGTCTGTTTTGTGGACGCGTGATGTTCTTTCATTCCAATATTCAGTCATAGAACGACTTCTTGTCTCTCATGATTTCTTGTGTATTTCTGCTCTTCATTACTAATGTAGGGAAAGGGTAATTAGCGGGTCATTAGTGATGTCATAGCTGTCACATGTTTGAAATAGAAATGTCAGAGTGGCTGCTGATGGAGAGCTGAAGTGTTGGTGATAATGAGACGTTGTCTTGTTTAATCTTGCATAAAGGTGCGAGATGACTTTTATTCATTTGTACGTGCTTTGCATACATATACTTGCATTGTGTGTATATTTTCTATATTTTTTTAAATGTAGTTTGATCCGTTCTGGTTCATTTGCTGCAGGTTTATGTTTTTATTAAGCTTTAATGTTCAATTGAGGTTCATCTTTACTGCTCAATTCCTATTTATGTATTTTTTTTAATGTGTGGTTTTCGGTCGGGGGTTAATGCAGCTTCACTCTGTGTCGTGTGGCTGTGAGATTCAAATGATGCGTGATGTTATTGGTTATCAGAGGTTAAAAAAATTACGTTTATTTATTTTTGTAATGGGTTTTATGGCGCTTTATGTTTACCTGCAGTGTAAAAAAGAGACTGGGTGAACTCAGAATGCAGCCTGTATGATTAAAGGCCTGAGTTGCAACTCTACAAACATGGTTTTATATAGTTTCAGGCTGTATTTTGAATGAATATCAATAGAAGCATATCTGCAGGGCCTCCAGATTTCCTAACATTATTTTTTTTTTTAAATACCAGACTTTAGAAGTCTTTAAATTGTTGTGTAATTTCACTTTCATCAGATTTTATTTTTCTTTCTGTCGCTGCCGAATCAGAAGTTTCGAAGAAGCAAACCTTCGTCCTCAGTTACTTAACATACCTACCTTCATAAAGGGAGGGTTTGTCCTACACCAAAACTCAGCTCATGTCCAACTTAAAGGTTCAGTGTGTAGGATTTAGCAGCATCTAGTGGTGAAGTGGCAGATTGCAACCAACTGAAGCTGCTCCCGTGTGCCAAGAGTGTAGAGTACTACGGTGGCCGTGAAAACGCCAATTGCCCTAGCTGGAGACAGTGTTTGGTTTGTCCATTCCGGGCTACTGTAGAAACGTGGCGGTGGACTCCGTGTAGAGGACCTGCTCGATCCCCATTTAGATCTGAAGGGCTATGGGCATTGTAAGCCTTTCTGACCAGCGAAAATGTGCCTGAATGCAACTGGATTTTGTCAAAAACAGTGAAAATAAACACAGGATCTGCTGCGTTTCATTGATAATATGCAGGTTGTGTAACAGAGACTGGTCAGTTTTTTTTCTCTCTCTGTCTTTATAAACCCTTGGCTTTAATGTGCGAGGTCGCAGCTGCCAAAATGTACATGCATATCAACACACACACACACACACATAGTCAAACAGTGAGTCATCCGTGTGTGTGTGTTTGTCCCAGGAGGGGAGGTGGACTGCAGCAGAGCAGAATGGGTCGGCATTCTTTGGATAGCTGGGTATTTCCACCCTGACCTGTCCATGGGAAGAGACGCTCTCTGTCTCTGAGTCGCAGGTTTGATTCCCGGCGTCTGACTGAGTGCCTGCCAGCCTGATCAAACCTCTGAACATCAAGGTCAGCTGGCAGATGGGGACATGGAGGCAGCAGAAGCAGCAGCAGTAGATGATGCTTCATGTATCTGGTTGGCTGGCTGCAGATCCACACAGACCGTCAGGGTACAGAGGCCTTTTCACTGCATGTACAGTAACAAGCCATCTGGCAGCCATATTGGAGGTCTAGGGACCTTATAGTGTCACTGAGTTTGACCTGCTGATTGGCTGTTTTTGGTGACGAGGCTCTCCATCTCTGATCAGGACCTGATTGTTTGATCATTGATGAATGTGACTAATGATCTACATGTTTATTTACATATAAAGCAGGGAAGTGAGATCCGATCACAAGTGGTCACTAAGACGCATGTGGAGACACATTCTAATACCAGGTGTGAACTGATGTACTTAGAGATATCCACTTGTGATTGGATCACCCAAGACGCTATTAGGTGTGAACAGGGCCTTGGTAATAATAGTCTTGGTGGAATGGACTTGTGCTGAAGCGAGGCTCATGGATATTGTAGTATTTAAAGAAAATTTGACATTACAAATTGAGGAAAAAACTAATGCCGGGTACTCACTACACAAGTTTAAGCCGAATTTGAGCCTCCCCTCCCAACATTTTTTTA
>NC_133813.1:8638110-8645610 GCF_043250625.1 Sebastes fasciatus
AAAATGATGTATGCTGTAGCGCTGAACATGTGTTTGTGTTTGAGGGGGATGCACTAAGTCGCCTTGGACAAAAGCATCTGCCAAATGAATGCAGTGTAACTTACTGATGGACAGTGGAGGTCGTGGTGAGCAGTACAGTTGCATAGGGATGACACGATAACAGAAATTTAGTAGTCAATACCAATAACAAGTCCAGTCGCACAGCAGTTTGTGAAACAGTCACGAACTTGAATGTATTGATTTGTGTACATAGACACGAATTTCACTTTTTTTTTTAACGTGATGGTCAGCACAGAATCAATTCGTATGTAATCCACGTAATTGTAAACCGGGAAGTATAAAGACCGCCAAAGGGAGGAGGTCGGGGTGGATGAGTGGGTCAAAAAACATAGGACCTTCGCCCAAGAGATCCGTGTTCGTGTTCCTAGTGAAGTCAAAGTTGACTAATTTGTCATTTTTAACTTCCGTACTTAAGTTACAGCACTTCCAGAGTTATTTAAACTCAAACCAAGATATTTTCCTTAGCATAACTAAGTAGTTTGTTGCCTAAGCCTAACCAAGTTGAGTGAAAATGTTGTTTTTGAAAGGCTTAACGCCAACAAATATTGATTGAAGCTGAATATTTTGTTTTATTTTGTTACTAAGTACCGAAGAAATATATATTTTTAAATAGTTTTATACACAGACTTTTGTATAAATTATCCAGTAAGTGTGTTATTATGATTTTAGTTATTCATGTGCTAATTTTGACAACCTCAGAGTAGACAAATCCTGACGAAACCCCTGTGGTCTTTGGCACCCAGACCACAATTTGACCCAGTGAGATATCTTACTTTAACAATCATTGGCCGGTTTTTCTTTTCATTTAAATTCAGCATGAATATTCCTGCTCTCCTGAGGTTGATTCTCAATTATTTTAACCCTCCTGATTTTCCTTCTAGTTCCACCAATGCCAAAGTGACCATTACTTAACCATCTCTTCTGCCCATGAAAATTTCTATCCTGAAAACTAATGGCTTGATGTTAAAGAGTATTGATCATCATCCTGCTCCTCAGAGGATGAACCCTTGACCTTTCCTTTAGCAACATCGTCTGAGCAAACTTGACATTTTAATAGTTAATCATCAGTAGGTTGTTTGTCCTGTCCAATATTGTGGCTGTATTTTTTCCCCGTTCATACATTCATTATTTTCCAGCCACAGACAGACAGATAAAAACAATTATTGTAGAGGCAGACAGGGAGTTTTCAGGCCCAATGGAAACAGGACCAGAGTGCAGTGAGTCAGTCCACACAGGAGGCCGATACTCTAATCCTTACCAACGTTTTTATGGATCACCAGTACTCTGAACGGGATCGGAATCAGATGTTCAGAGGAACGGTCCGCTCCGTTTGAACCGGTTAAGGTGGGCTTGATTTACACTGTCAGGCTCTTGGAACAACCTCTGAAGCCGTAACATATCTGGAGAAATAAGAGCATCAAGCACTCTGCATCCTCTGGCTTCTATTTACCGATTTAATGTTGCTCTTTTCTTCCAATTATTTCGTACATCAGCTTGAATTTTATTCTTTGTGAATTTGAACTAGGATCAAACGGAAGTAAAGTGTTTCAAACTGGTGGATTGTGATAAATCTTTGAAGGAAAGGATGCACAAATTTAGTTCAGATGATGTAAACAACTTTCCCACTAACCGACTGCGTCCCATCTGTGGGACACTGAAAGCTCTGTTTGCATGTGTTACTCCATCCCACATCATTTTATTGTGTTTAATCAAGGGCTGTCAATCAATGAAAGTATTGAATCAAGATTAATCACAAATTAATCACACATTTTTTATCAAAATGTACCTTAAAGGGAGATTTGTCAAGTATTTAATACTCTTATCAACATGGTAGTGGGCAAATATGCTTGCTTTAGACAAATGTATGTATATATTTATTATTGGAAATCAATTATCAACACAAAACAATGACAAATATTGTCAAGAAACCCTCACAGGTACTGCATTTAGCATAAAGAACTGCAGCCCAACAGGCAACAACAGCTGTCAGTGTGTCAGTGTGCTGACTATGTCTTGCTCCAAACTGCATGTGATTATCATAAAGTGGGCATGTCTGTAAAGGGGAGACTCGTTGGTACCCATAGAACCCATTTTCATTCACATATCTTGAGGTCAGAGGTCAAGGAACCCCTTTGAAAATGGCCATGCCAGTTCTTCCTCGCCAGAATTTAGCGCAAGTTTGGAGCGTTATTTAACCTCCTTTGCGACAAGCTAGTATGACATGGTTGGTATCAATGGATTCCTTAGGTTTTCTAGTTTCATATGACACCAGTATCTTCACCTTAGCTTTAAAACTGAGCCCTTTATGACCTAAAAATAGCAAGTTGCGTTAATGCAATAAAGAAATTAGTGGCATCAAAACAAATTTGTGTTATTATTGCGTTTACTTTGACAGCCCTAGTTTAATCCTTTCCTTTTCAAGTTCTATAACCGCCTTAATTCAATCTTAAAGTACTTTTACGTTTTGCAGGTTACAGTTGGAGTGTGACATTCAAAATAAATTTCCTTGCAGAAAGATACTTATCTTCTCCATGATTTATTCAGCAAAAACTTAATTTATCGCAGTTAACTTTTCTAGATTCGGTGAGCATGAGGAAACAAGTTCCTCTGAAGCAGGTTTCTGACCTTGATCCCATCCCAAAACCTTTCAAAATAACTTTCTCTAACTTCATACATATTCAATGGAAACAGCTTTTCTTTTTTTTCCCACTCACTCAAGATGCTCCAGTCGGCGTAGCACTGCAGTTTCTCAGGTTCATTCAAACTCTCTGCTCTGTCAGCACCATCGCACCGAGCTGAAATAAATGTATTCTACATGGAAGTATGAAGATGGCATAAAGGGATCCGGTGACGTAACGCAGCGGTCGGATCGGTCTAATGGCTGCACAGCCTCTCTCAACAGGAAGAGGTCAAGGGTTAAAATCCCTGCGAGCCAAAATGAGGAAGATGAAGGATTAAGTGTGTTAATGTATGTCGGTGCGTTTAGTGCTTTAGTGCTCTCCTTCCTCTCTCTCTAAACTGTTGCTGTATTCTGCTTTTACTGTAAAACAACAAACTGAAAAACAAGAGAACGGGTGTATTTTTACAGATTTTAAAGCGTACTCTGACTCTGAGCCGGACATGTTTTCTATTTGAATGATTAAAGCTAAAAATGATTCTGACTCTTAAACTCAGCATTCATAGTTGGAGCTCACTCTGTGAACATTTAAATGACTGAAAACACGTTCAGCTTTGTGTCTGTTACACTGTTTTAACTCATAAAGTACATTTCAATCTCATAAACTCTGGTTTAGTTTGATCTGATAAACTACAGGGTGGTTTTAACTTCTAAAGTATAAAGCTTAGTTTGATCTGATAAACTATAATTTCTTATTGTCTTCAGACTCTGAGTGATTTGTAACCTGAACCAGCAGGTGAACAGTGTTGCCGGTCGTCACTCATTTCCTGCCGCAGCCATCTTAGTGTTTGGTTTGTTTTGGTTTGGCGCGCGTGCCGGATGCTCCGGTTGCCATGTCACGTTGCTGTGGCGAATGACAACCCGGGCACCCCTTCGCCAGCTTGCATCACCGTGGCAACGGGATAACTGTGACCCAGCATCCCACTAAGCAGCCGTGCTCGCTGCTCCCCACTCTCCGTCTGCACCCTCTTCAATAATTAACATGCCGCGGCAGCCATCTTAGCTTTTGGCTCGGTTTAGGTGCCTGCCGGCGCGTTGCCTCGGCAACGGGGTCCCTGCGACCCAGCGCTCTGGTGACGTTGGTCGTGTTGTAGCACTCCCAACTTTATGAGTTGGGAATCCACAAATCTGATGCCGTGGCAGCCATCTTAGAGAAGGTGAGACGGTGAAGACAAACCAGGATCACACACACACACACACACACACACACACACACACACACACACACACACACACACACACACAGACACACACACACACACACACACAGACACACACGTCAGAGCCATACAAAATGATTCAATAACAGTTCATCACAAAAACAGTCCTGATTTAAGAGTGACAGTTGTTTGAATTTTTGAAAATACAAACTTTTATGAGCATTTGTGTTCAGCGTTTTGTTTGTTTACAGCTCAGCGGGCCGGATGTCCTGTGTGTATCCAAGGTGACGCACACGTGTTCGCCTCATGACCTTCATGACCGTATGTGTCATCGGTTTAATTTATTTGCACAGCGATTATTTATTTATGAAGCTTCATTTGGGATAACGGGCTGAGTGTGGACGACTGCCAAGTTACGAAGGATCAAACAGAAAGAAATGCATGAAAATGAAACACAGAATAAAATAATAGATAGATAGATAACACAACCGATGAAAGAACAACCTGTTAGAGGAGCTTTAAGATATACTTTAATTCAAATCAGATGAATATAAACAGAGATGACAATAAATCATCTTTCAAAGCTATATCGTCCTTTGAAAAGAAAAAGAAAACCATAAATATGCAGTAAACTTACTCAGACTTACAAGATGTGTGCGATACGTGGAGTCCCACACACACTTGCTGCCTCCTACACTCTTGTTCTCACCCTGACAGCTTGGCTGCCGCAGAGAGCAGAGGTCTCATTGGCCGCGTGCCCTGCAACGGGCGTTTTGATTGGCTGTCGGGCCGGCTGCCACCATGCCATCTGAGAGAACACGTTTGTACGTGTGTGTGTGTGTGTGTGTGTGTGTGTGTGTGTGTGTGTGTGTGTGTGTGTGTGTGTGTGTGTGTGTGTGTGTGTGTGTGTGTGTGTGTGTGTGACGAGTGTGTTTGTCATGGTGGGAGCAAACAACCAATCGAAATGCTCGCCACTCTCCACGTCTCTCCTCTCTTTGTGTTTGTCTCTACTTCTTTTTGGGGATTCTTTTCTTCTTCTGCATCTTTTTCACTTGCTGAATACCAGCAGGTAATGCTCTTTGGATGTATTTGCGTTTGTAATAATGTGATAAAGGGGCTCTTTGAAATCAAACCTAGCTACGTCTCTTAGAGCTCCCAACCTGAGGGGGGGGTCAAGACCCCTCACGGGGTCCCAAGACAAATCTGAGGGGGCACAAGATGATTAAAGGGATAAGAAAGAAAGAAAGAAAAACTTCTATCGCAGAAAATTACATTTATATTTCTCTGACTTTCTCTTTAATTTGGGGCTTTTTCTTTTCTTCTGAAGCATGAAATACTTTTAGCTCTTTAGACCTCTAAAAATCTCTCTGATTTTATCTGAAAAGGAAGCACTCTTTGGTTGAACTGCTCGTACAACTTACCAGGAGTTACAAGTAAGCTTGGGTTCATTTTAAAGGGCCACAAACCAGTGGTGTCATGGTGAAGGACTGGATATCTTACTGGAGTTTTTGATTTTTTTCAATACAGTGCAAAGAGAAATCCACTCTATGTGCTGATTCATGTGTTGTTATAAACTGTCAATATGGAATACCCCCTTTACACCTAGCATTAAAATAAATTGTTGGGTGATTGGGTTGAAATCGGATAGTGCTTAACCGCAGCAAAGTCAGCCCGTTTGCACGAAAAGGCGTATAAATGCCACGATAATGTGCAATGCGTTTAACGTGAAATAAGTACGCTTTTCTTGATTTCCGCGTGTCATTTGTACGCCATGTATCCTGTACTGACTGCAATGTAAACGCTTCTATATATAAATGTTTCATTGTTTCACAAGGGACACGAACAGCGCTCTCCTGGGTGAAAGTCTTGTGTTTGTTTGTCCCATTGATGTTGTTTTTTTTTCTGTCTTTATACTCTGGTCTCCGCACTCTCGGAGCACTTTAACTGAGCGTTTAATAATGACACGGATGGGTTTACATTGCCGTTAGTTGGAAGCCCGGTGCGTCTCATACAGATGTTGAAGGGTGCCTTGTGCATTGGTATAAAGACGCTAAGGGGTGGCGGTATTTGACGCCCTGGGAATGAGACCGGGCTGTCCAGTTGCATCACAGGGTCGGCAGTTCCGTCCTCAATTTGTACACATTTAAGTGTCCTTGAGCCAAACGCTGATGGTTAGGCCAGTAACTTGCATGGTGGCTTGCCCCCACTCTAGTCCACCTCTCTATAGAGTACAGTACAGAGTACAGAGTACAGTAGATGTACACACTCCCTGTGTGTGAATCTTTGATGGACAGTCTTCCATAGGAAAGGCCCATAGAAATGTTCTCTCTCTCTGAAACTTAGAGATTGTTGTTAATTACTTCATCAATTGATTATTTATAAAAGCACTTAATGAGCTGTCAGACAGCCAACTGGCTCAACACCAACTCTTTACCTCTGCCGTGGGTTTGTTTCACGTCGTCTCTCGTCCTCTCGTCTACTGTGTGTGTCTTTTCCCAACTCAGACATCCATATCTGTGAGGTCAAAAACTACAAAATGCTCCAAATCAGCACCATGTTCCTCTTGTCTATTGAATAATATAAGTATATACTATATAAAGGAGCAGTCTAACATGTTTGGAAATCGTCTTGATCTCCGTCTTCCGGGTCCAGGACATGATTAGCCCTAGCTTAGCACAAAGACGGGAAGCTATAGGAGAAACTGTCCGGCTAACTCCAAAAAAACCCTCCTTCCTCCAATTCTAAGTCTGACACGTTGTCTCTTCTTTATTGAACAGGTCTAGAAATAGAAATGTAAAAGTTAGACGTTGTGGTTTTTGCAGAAGTTATTGTCGGAGATATCTGTTGACCATATTTGCTATTTGTTGGCTGCATCTGGTTTTATGATTCAAATTAGAATTCACTTTAAATTTTAAAGAACCCAGACAGTGAGGGTCCTGGAAAGTATAGAAACACAGAGTTGTTTGTGTCTCTGGCCTCCATGTGTTGGTTTTGCTATACTTGTGAGGACCAAGTGTTGAGAAACAACCTTTGCTGTGAGGACATTTCTGGTTGTCCGTGTGTGTGTGTGTTTTATTTCCGTGTGTTTTCTGCGTCTTCCTCATTCGGCCTGTCAGGACTCTGTGTTGGTTGAGGCGCTTCTCTCACTAACGATCGCTGGCAGTCGGCAGCATGTGGCAGTAATTAAATCAAAGGAAATTGGTGAATGAGAGAGGGGGGCGGGGGCAACGCCTGTGTGGTGACTTTGCCAGAATGAAAAAAAAAAAAGTCTCGGTGGTTGAAAGGAAAATGGGAGGCTAATAAAACGAGCGTGGAAGAGACTCGTAAAGAGCCGTCACCTGTGGAGAAATGTTTTTGTTCTCCGGCCTGAAATTCTGCACTCAATCACACGCACACAAACACACAGCTCGCACACACACACACACAGTTCACACAACTTCGTATACACACACACTCGTGACGGTTTTCACGTGTGCCGACAGACGTGCACAAACCGCCTCGTTGTTCACTTGCACAGATGGGGAAAGCATGCAGACATACACACACACACACACACGAAGAGGTGGGACTCTGCATAAAAACACATTTAAAATAGATTTGGAC